>NW_026863905.1:0-62872 GCF_026571515.1 Ruditapes philippinarum | reverse complement strand
TCATGCTAAAGATATCCTAAATAGAAAACTATACAAATTCATTTGAATAGATGTATTGAAGTACATACAAAGATAAACGGTACATTCGCCCGAGTTTTAATCTGTGCGAATGAAAACGAAAGTTGAAAATGCGTGATCTATTTACGAATAGCCAATATTTTAGTGTAATTTTCTGTACTATTAACTAAATTGGGACTAAGAAATGAGTTCCTTATAAGCAATAATTCCTTATAACCGTGTTCGCTATAACCATATATTTTATATTAAATAAAGAAGGCCAAAATTCGGGCCAAAATAAATTGTTCCCTATAACCGGAAGTTCGCTATAACCGTGTTCGCTATAAGTAAAGTTTACTGTACTATTAATATAGCATTACTTATACGATAAAAGTGACAAAATGTCAACATCCGATTTTAAATATTTTCCAACATCAAAATCTTCATTTTACTGCGATAAAGACAAAACAGTATTGCAACCACAATTGTTATTTATACACGTAAATACATAGAGGATATTCAAGTTTTTTCTATAAATACATGATTTACTTTCATCGAGTGGTATGAAAATATATATTTCATGAGTGGCGGTAGCCACGAGTGAAATATGATAATTTTCATGCCACAAGATGAAAATAAATCATGTATTTATAGAAAAAACTTGAATTTTCTGTTTATTATATACATATTTCTCTTTTTTTTGCGATAAAATTTGAAAGACTTTCGCTTTAATTTTGTGTACTGGCAGAATTTAAAAGAAAGTAGTCCCGCAAGACACCAGTGAAAATACGGAAAATATGTTTCACTGCAGTGAGAAATAAATTTTTACAGTGAAAATACGGAAAATGAAAATACACATTTTATTTCATCAATATTTCTCAATATTTCATTTATAAGTATATAATAAATAAACATTTGTTTTTTCCTGAAGTTTTAATTATAGATTATTTATATTTAATATATATAATTGGTAAAACATACGGGTACAATTCATTTTGATAGACATTTCTTACAAATTTCTTTCTTTAAAATAGTCATATTTATGTCATTTATTTCTGATTTAAGTGGATGCTGCAAGAATAAAGAATCTATACATAGACAGAGAGACAGTAAAGGCATCCCAAGAGTTGTTAGATGCACTGTTTACTTCCAAAGCTCCTGGTAAATGGAGATCATTTGTTGATTCCCTTGAAAGTGCAGGTACAACTTTGTCTTTGGTTTATTCAATTACGTAAAGATAGCTGGATAATAATAATTTTACTTTGAGTCATCAGTAATAAAACAGAAATTAAAATAATCTTCGGTTATTATTGAATCGTTTTGAGAATTAAGTTGTTGTCAATGTTTCATAACATTTTATCTTTGTATTCACAGAATATCCTTACCTGAAGGAATTACTGTCATATCAAAATAGATATGACGCGTTTTCATCATCACGTGCTCAGAAAATATTGTGTTTGTTTACACCGTATCTTGAACAAATGATACATGCACATGAGTTTGTGTCAGAATTGAAGACAAGAGGCGTCATAAATGCAGCTGATGAGGAACTTATCCTAAAAACATATGAAACTAAAGGCGACATATACTCAACAATGATTCTCCTTGATAGAATGCAGTGTAGAAAATCGCCCCAGGATTGGTATTATGAGTTCCTAGACTTACTGATGAAGAAGAAATGCGAGCATTTGGTGAAAGAAATGGAACCTGATTTTATTGAAAATCCTTCGTCATTTATGCCTAAGCTAGGTTATGATCATTCATATTGTGAATCTCTTAATTTGTTTGACACGTTTGACTTCTAATTATAGTATCATATTGTTTTTTTCTGCCTTTTATTGGAACATGTTGTTTTATCTTTATAACATTGAAATATTTTCATAATACAAACTTTTCTTTACTCTGATTCTAAAAACATATTCTTATTGCACGAATGCGCAAACAGTATTATATTACATGCACAAATTTTGGACAAGAAAAAACGATTATGCGTCGAACAAAAAATTATAATTATGATAATAAATGATGTTAACAAGTATTGGAACGCAATATTGTTAGCTTTATCTGTCCATTAGCATGTCCGTTTTTCTGTTTATCATCAAATTAAGGAAACCGCGTACAAATATAAAGCAAAATGATATGCTACAACATTAATAATATCTGTCATATGTTGCGGTTCGGACCGGAATATCCGTCCCAAGAGGCCCAATGGGCGGTAACGAGGCTTGTTATGCACTTGAAATTACTTATTACTATTAATTATTTAATCCTTAGACAGAGGTGACGGTTTCAAGGATACAAGTGACTTAGGAGCATCTCCCTCACTGACAATAAGGCAGGACTCATCGCTGTCATCAACCGAGTACCAAATTGACAGCTTAGAGACGATCGATATAAAACCTTACGTGACAAAATCTCCTTCAGTTGGTAAGAAAATGCCGGTTGGGTATATGCAATTGTAGACAAATGCAATATCGCCTACAATAAAGCGTGCATTCTTCAAGGAAATTTTTATGCTTCTTTATGGATAGTTAGATAGGCTTGTATTTTGTACGATTATTGCAATATTTATCAGTATGTTTTCTCCTTTATGCATTGAATATAGCAAACATTTGCAAATAATAAATATTCTTGTTATATGTTGACCCTTTAGGTTTATTTAACAATGACATCAGCTCAAAAGGAGTACTGAACTATTCTAATGTTCTTGAAATGGTGTATTGCTAGTTTTAGTACCAGTACATGTGACTACGTATTATTTAAAAGCAAACAATACGAAAATAAAGTATCTTTATCAAATTTGCATAAACAATAGGTATATATAGGCGAGCAAACCGCAAACCTGGAAATACTGATGAACAGAACAACCGTGAAGAAGAATATGATGATGATGATGATGATGATGGAGATTCATTGGGGTCTGATTATGAAAATACAAGTGTTGAGACTGCAGGTATGTGTCTTGCTATATGTTTGAGAAAATGCATATGCTTATACATGCTAAATTTAATACAATCATCACCATATTGATTGCTATATGTGTGAAGATAACAATTAATTATAATATTTCTGAAAATACCTCTAGATTAATTTTTGTCTTTAAAATACATAAAAATATAAAATGATAATCCTAATGCCTGTTAAAAGAACATGCATAGCATAAAAAGTCTTATTATGTTAATGTCCTTCTATCAAATTAAGGTCGTTGGTGAAATGGTGCTGACAATGTTAACACTTCAAGTTTCATAATCATGTTAAATAATCAGATTTGTGTTTTTTATATCTATAGTTTTGGCTTCGAACACAACAGCTCCATTTCAATTGCGCAAATATCAATTAGAACTTGCAGAAAATGCAGTTCTTGGAAGAAATACAATCATTTGTGCGGAAACAGGATCTGGAAAAACCTGGGTTGCTCTGCATATCGTACAGCAGCATTTACAAAATGCTAGGAACGGTAAGAAAATGATTCTTGTCATTGTTTTCTCTTTCTATTGTTTAATGATTTTTTTGTCTTATCTTGTTGTTTCTTTTCATTTTCTAAGCAATAGCTAAGGAACATACCTTACGTTTTTTATGCCCCAGAAGAACAGCATATTAAAATCGAACGGTACGTCCATCTGTCTGTGCGCCCCCATTTATTTCGTGTTCGTGTCAGGACTGTTACATTGACGATGTGTCGCGTCAAAGAATTGTGTCTGTACATCAAAGGTCAAGGTCACAATAACATTTTTAATTTCACAATATCAAAATTAGAACCAATATGTACACACATTCGTGTCCGGACTGTAACTTTGTCATCCTTAAAGAATTTGAAAAATACTTGGCATAAATGTCTGCTATATCAAAAAGACGTGTCGAGTCCAAAAACCATGTCGCTTCTTCAAAGGTCAAGGTCACTATTTCATTGTGAATTTTCACATTATCACAATTAGAATTAATAGGTTCACACATTCTTGTCTGGAATGTAACTTTGTCATGCGGAAAAGGATTTGAAAACAAACTTGGCATAAATATCTTCTACATCAAGACGACGTGTCGAGTCCAAGACCAATGTCCCTTCGTACAAGGTCAATGTCAAACTTATAACTTGAAGGATTTACACATTCCTGTCCGGACTGTAACTGTTCATTGTAGGATTTTTTAAACTTGGCACAAGCGTCTACCACATCGAGACAAGGTGTCGCGGTTAAGGCCTATATCACTACCTAAAATATCAAGGTCTCACTTAGAGGTTGAAGGTACACATTTGTGTCCAAACTTTAGTATTGTCATGCCTGGGAGGATTTTAAAATTACATGGTACAGAAGTCAAACACATCATTGTGATGTGTTTAATTTAAGACCAATGTCCGTTATAGTCAAAGGCCAAGGTCACACTTACGGTTTGAAGGTTTCATATTATCACAAGTAGAGTTTTAAGGCACATTTTTGTGCACGAAAGGAGTTTTAAACAACGTAGCATATATGTCTGCCACACGAAGGCGACATGTCGCGTTTCAAGACCCATGTCCCTACCTCGAAGGTCACTTTTACAGTTAGGAGGTACTCATTTTCTCAAGAAAAGTTTCAAAATACACATTCGTGTCCGGACTGTAACTTTGTCATGCATTTAAGAGTTTTAAAATTACTTGGCGCAAATATCTACCATATCAAGACAACGTATTGTGTGTAAGACCCATGTTCGTACCTCCAATGTCAATGTCACTCTAATAGTTTTAAGATATTTATACTCATAAGAAGAGTTTGAAGGTACACATCAGTTTCCAAACTTTAACATTGTTATGCAGAATAACTTAGCACGTATGTCTACCACAACAAGATGATGTGTGGCATCCAAGACCCATGGCCAAAAGTGGTAGTTTGCTATAAATAGCACTTCATTTCACAAGAACAATATTAAGCAATTATTTACTTTCATTCTCTTTTCTTTTCATAATACCTTTCTACAATGCTTAAGAAACATTTTCAGGGGCATTCGTCACTTTTGAGTGACAGCTCTTGTTTTAAAGTGCAATGTATGTATTGATTCATTTTACACATGATGTTATTAAGGTCAAAGGAAGGTAGTGTTCATGGCCAGGACTGGGGCTCTAATCAAACAACAGTCTGACAGGTTTAAAACTTATCTTCCACAGTTTCAGGTAAGCGATATCGATATCTTTAAGATATCCATTTAATGCGTCTGGTTCTTCCGTACAACTTTTCTGAATACTGACTCTTACATTGACAGATGTTAAATAATTTTCTAAGCTGCCACATACCTTAACTCAATATCAATTTATTTTTCTGGAACGTCGGGATCTTTTATTTAAATACGTTTTAGCGTCAAGGTTTGCATATTGCTTAAACTGTTGTCAATTGGCAAACGTTTGATAAAAATAATAGCTTATCTAATTATGTTTATTTTGCAGACTCGTTTAATAACCGGAGAAGATGACCAATCAAGGATGTTAAACATGTTTTTAGAAACTTACGACATACTATGTTTCACACCTCAAATTCTAGTAAATAATCTAGAAGACAACGTCATAAAAAGCCTGTCAGAATTTTCCTTGTTGATACTTGACGAATGCCACCATACGAGAGGAGATGGTCCTTACAGTACGCTAATGAGAAAATATCTAGTGGAAAAATCCAAAACAAAAAAAGAAATGCCACAGGTTACTTGATAATTTGTCGACTGATGTACATTCAACCTCTTAAACATTTGCAAATTATAATGAACTTTAAAATGAAAGTATAAATAGTTACATATTTGTTCTTTTTTCTTTATTGAAGATTTTATTGTTATTTTAGCAAATTATCTTAATTGTCTAAACATTTTCCTTTTTCTGCGTAAAAGAATATACTTGGTTTGTCTTTTTGTTAACTTTAGGTAGTAGGTCTGACAGCCTCTATTGGTGTCGGCAAATCTCGAACAGATCAGGAATCGGTTGATTACATTCTGAGGGTATGTTCTTGTCTGGACGTGAGAATAATTTCAACGGTAGAAAGAAATTTTAAAGAATTAAAGAAACATGTCAGCATTCCTGATGAAGGTATATATGTGTTTATTTATTTTCAAACTTCAAGAAATATTATTACAGATATTATGCATGAATTTTATTTAAGAAAACAATGAATGTACATGATGAACTCACAAAGAACAACATGTTTAGGCAGTAATTAAATATTATTAATGGTCCGTTGATGAGATTCATTTCAATGACATTTATTTGCAGAGAAAAGATAAGAATCAATTGTATTTCAAGAACAGTTTATAATCATGCTAAATAAAATCTATATCTCATTTTAATTTTGGAAAGACATAATGTTATCAATGACTTCCCTGTTAGACTTTGGAAGGATATCCTAAAAATTTATTCAAATAATTTAGTGTTATGTTATCAAAGACTATTTTTAAAATGTCATCTTAATCATTGAAATGTTTGATATGAATAAACAATCCTCATAATAATTTTATACTCTACAACTTGTTTTGTAAATGCATTATAGCTAATTTATACCCACAAAATGCCATTTTGATGATTTTATAGAAACAATACAGCTTGTAAAGCAGAAAGATGACCCTTGTAAACATTTTATATTGACTGCAATGGAAGAAACTGAAGATATGTTGCAAGGTATAAATTTTATAAGCAATCGTAGTGTTCTCAGCTTATAAAGCTAGACATATGTATAGTAGTATGTCTGTACTTTGAAAAATAAACGTTTTATTTTTGTACATGAATGCTTCCAAAATACCTTCATGAAATGATATATTTGTATATTTCCTTATCAGCTTCTTCAAATAGCATAATAATATTTTATTTCGGAACATATTGTTTACTTTACGTACTGCATGCATAAGTTTAAAAACAGAAGCGTCCTAGGTAACGACTCTTTCAGAAGTTAACTATTAGATTGTGAAAACAACACAATGTTATCTCCTATATATTCAAAGGATTTTTTTCGTAATAATTTTTACTTTTTACAGCATATTAAATGATATGTGCAATATAAATGCTGTCATAAAGTTTGAACAGCAAGAAAGACTTCTTGTTATAGAAGTTCTAAATTGTCACTGTAGTCGACTTGATCTTATTGAATTCCTTTACACTTCCTGTGTAAAATTTTAAAGGTTTTTCTCTAGTCTAACAAAAAAGTTCTATTTGTGATACGTGTAAACTATTAGTTATAAAGATATTTAACTAGTTACATGGTCCCATATATACGAAGCTTTGAAAATAAAACCCGAACTTCAAGGCCAGAGTTATATTGCAAACAACCATTAAAATATGGCCATAAAACATGTCAGGAATATTTATCACGAATTTATAAAGAAAGTTAGATTTCTTCACAAATTCACAGCAACAGTATTATAAAAAACTATTATAAACGTCGCAATTCACCAATGAAAACGGACGTTACAAACGTGTAGTATTATAAATGTGACACACAAAGAGCATAGAAATATGATCAAACATGTTTTTAATTTTTAGACAATTCATTGATGCAACCTGATATGATTGATCTCATGGACAAGCAGCCACGTGACCGAGAGTCTCAAGAATACAATAAATGGACAGTTGATGTAATGAGAGCTGCACCTTTGAAGGTGGTTGACTATGATGTGTCCAGAGATATAAATAGTTGTGCAAAATACTTGAATGTAAGTTTCTGAAAAAACAATTAAGTGTATATACATATCTTATAATGGGAAAGTACATAAATCAATTAATTAATTACTTTAAAATTTCATCATAACAGGTTGAAAATATTTGCATTTTATCATCCTTAGATATAGAACAAGACAATATTTTTAGCTGGTTTGAAAGATCGTTAGTTTGTGTTCCCTAACAATGCTTCAGTAGCAGTAAAATAAGGAAATGTGAACCTTAACAACCCAACATTTCAACTTAACATATTTACGGTACCAATATGTGTTTTTAGGTCATTTCTGGCATAAAGTAAGTGTAGATATTCATGCTAGGATTGCCTGTCTCTTACATAAGCGGATTTGTGAAGCCCATGACATGCTATATCTTTTTATGAACATTCGGTCAAATCTTAGACCAAAACAAGCAAGGCATCTGTATCGGGTAAAGGTTAAGAAAAGTTATTGAATGCTTATTGAGAACTAGTTTTTCATAATCTTATTTTCATGAAATTTTAATCAAATGATGATAACATGAAGACTATGTGACAAGTAAAAGTGGCAGTGTGTGGGCTTATCGTCCATGTCACATTTAATGGCGGATCTTGGACATAGTAAAAAGCGACAAACACCTGGAGATAAGCTCCGCGTTTTTATTTAGCCCAATTAGTCGCACACGACGTAATTTTGTCATAATGATCGTTGTAAAACTTATATTTTTCTGTAGTAAACTGTCTAAATTAGAGACATGTGTGTCAACTGGTGTGCTATTTCAAGAGTCCTTAAGTATATAATGGTATTTTTATAATTGTCTGAAAACTTATCAATGTATTCATTTACAATAACGGCATATTAATATGCTTCGAGTATAATTTCTAAACTATCAGTGATTCCTCATTGAAACTACGACTTGAAAAAAGTGCAGTGTGAAATAACCATACCTCTTTATAACTTAGTTTTAATCATATCGTATTGAAGCTACACACTGTTTTAATAACTCAAAGTAGGAAGTGTAAAAGAACCATAACTCTACTTTGATCAGTTTTAAAATTAGCTTCCTTTGTCCTGAGAATGGTATTTGAATAAACTTCACACACTGACAGATATCGGTGAAAGGACGTGAAGTGTGAAAACACATTATTCTACCTTGCTTGATGCTCCGTTTATGAAACTTGAAACTGTTAAATAATGCTTTTCCCGTGTAAAACATCTAAACTATTATTTATATCTGATTCAAATTTCAAACAGTTGTAGAGACTAGGGATGGAAAGTGCAGTGTCAAAGATTAATAACTCTACATTACTTAGTTTTTGAATTATGTCCCTTTGTAATCTTTAATGATGTTTGTCCGCAGAATAACTTATAAGTATTGAAGGAATTTCAATGAAATTTCACTCGGTGATAGTTACTAGTGAAATGAAGTGCAGAGTCAATTACTTTACATAGATTTATAAAGTAAACATTTGTTAAAAAGTTTTCTCATCATTTGGCAAGTAGAATCACCTTGACAGGAGTACAAGCTTGTTCTTGCAATGGTGGTTTATATGTGCTTACAGAGTCAAACTCATTGAGTTATGTCTTATTGTCCAAGAACTTAGATATTTGTCATACAGCATTTGGTAATAGATATCTTCAGATATTTCAAATAATTATACAGCCTTGATAAGATGACAAACCCTAATAGACCTCATTACTGACTTTAGATTATAATAGCGTGACCGCTTCTAGCAATGTATCTCAGATGAGCGATCCATGGCCATCGTGACCCTCATACTGGCATATTCTATAGTATAATAGATGCAATAAGCACAAATGTAATTAAAAATGATATAATATGTTTTTTCTTAAATCGATCAGATTTACAACTCGGCCCTAGAGGTTAACAAACTCTTGCTTTCGAGAGATGTCATTAAGTATTTGGCTGAAAAACACAGACTTGAAGGGGAAAACAAAGACAAACTAACTGAGATGGAAAAGGAGCTGTTCAAAAATCTGCAAAGTAGGTTCATCGTTTTATTGTTAAATTTAATGATTGATAGTTAGCTATCGTTGTTGTTACGAATTTATCACGAGTATACTCAAATATCACTTTTAATTTTGATGCAAAGAATTAAGGAAATGATGCCATTATCTATGATATACAATAATAGTTGGGAAATATAACTGTTCATCTTCAAAATCCTAAAAAGAAATAATAACGGTACCATTGATTTCACCCATTTTAATTGTCAGATGTGCAGAAAACAATAAACGTGAAAGGGAAAAACACAGAAAATCCAAATGTGAGGATTTTGAGCGACACCTTACGTAAGATGCTTGATGACAAAGGGGACGATTCAAGGGCCATGGTTTTTGTGAAGGCAAGAGCAACTTGCAGATCTCTTGCTGCATTTTTGGACAGGGATCTCCAGAGTAGTGGAGTAAAAGCGAGTCCATTATATGGAAAGGAAAATCGTGGTGGAGATGACGGTATGACAATTTGAACTTTCTATTATTAACGCAAAGCACTACAGCGGTTGAATATTATAACTTTTAATTTCATTATTATAATTATAATTAATTATAATATAATTTTCATTTACACGTGGTCAAAACATTTCATATCTAACTTGACTTACCAAACCCCTAACTAGTTGATTTTTCATATTAACGGCAGTGTGTTATTTGTTCCTGATTATATGATTTTCATTATTGTTAACAGGAATGACAGAAAGTCAACAAACCGAGATACTTGACAAGTTTCGCAGTGGATTCTTCAAAGTTCTAGTATGTACATCTGTTGGGAATGAGGGTATAGATGTACCTGATTGTAATATTGTTCTTAGTTACGAGTATTCCGGAGATGAAATAACAAAAATACAAATGAAAGGTATTGAACTTTCTCCTAGAAAAAAATTACTTGACCAATTAAATTGAGATTTCAACGTAAACATTTGTATTGGTTAAAACTATTACCTCTTTATTGATATATCAGCAAGTTGTACTAAAACAAACCCGTGTCAGCCTGTTTAGTCTTAAATATATATGTATCGGTGATATTTTAAAGTTTTCTATAATGTCAAAATATTTTATACATCATTCAAAACTTTAAAAGACCAATATGAAAACAGTTTAAACCATACCTCTCAGTCGACATATGTATCATTTGTTTCATCAATAAAATATTTATTCAGGTCGTGCTCGTAAGAAAAAAGCGACAACAATCACTATTGGAAGTGGTAAAGTAGTAGAGAAAGAAATGATTAATACATACAAAGCTGCAATGATGTATAGGGCAATGAATATTGTAAAACAGTTGGATCCAAAACTCATCAAATTGAAAGTTAATGCCTTCCAAAGTGAAGAAATACATAAATACAGATTTAAAGCAGAAGTTGAGAAGTTGAAAAAGAAAATGAAGTCTGATGTAGATTACGCAATTTTGTGTGGAAGATGCAACACTTTGGCTTGTTATCTCTCTGATGTAAGGCAGCTTGGATATGATCATATCGTAATTGATAAAGATTTCGCTGACAATATTACAAGAAAAGAACACAATAATCCGACAACATATGACGGCCTACACATAAAATACAAGATGTTTTGCAAGAAATGCCCAATAGACTGGGGTATAATTGGACTGAGAGATGGCTTAGACTGCATGATCCTAAAAATCATCAATTTCAAGTTTAGGAATTTGCGAACACATGGTGTGAGTACCTACAAGAAATGGAGTGATGTACCATACGCTCTTCCTAAAATAAAGTTGGAAGATCTTCCTAGATTACTAGGTAGTGTAATACCCTTTTAAAATCTAAAAGACGAAAAATCCGTTTTGATTATCATTTGGAAAAATTGACAAATATGGTATTAATTTGTTGTGTCTTCGTTACAGTTTTTGACAAGGCATGATGTTGTTGTGCTGTATTACATAAGTAAAAAGGAGGGGGCTTAATAGATAAAACCGTCCATTGCTAAAGCGCTTGACAGTAAATAGCAGTTAAGAAGTTTATCATTAGTAATTGACACTTTAGTATCAATTTCAAAATTTTAATGCTAACAAATTATTAGTTTGCTGAAAGCGGCTGTATCATTGAATTTTTTTTTTTTAAATCAAGTTTATCACCTTTTTTAAATCAAGTTTATCACACACTGAGCATTTGTGTTATAGCTCTGATAAAACTTTTCAATAGCCTCCGTAGAATCCTTCCCTGTGGAAGTTCTCAAGATGGATGATGAATCAATAGAACTATATAAGGAAGCTTTGGAAACCGGAACAACACGTGCTTATACCATACGAGTTATGGTAGTAGGGCATATGGGAGTTGGTAAAACAACCCTTACAAAAAGACTTTTTGGTGAAAATGTTGATCTTTCGTCCGACAATGAAAGTACGAATAGCATTGATGTTCATGTGAGAAAATGCAAAGTCACATTAAAAGACGGCAATTGGTTATCTATGACTGATGGTAAGTGGTAAAAATTAAAGTTTATTCCAATGGTTAATAAGTAGGTTAGTAAGTAAGGAAGAAAGGCAATAAGTAACTATGTAACAACGTACGAAGGGAAGTAAGAAAGTACAAAAGTAAGTCAACTTACCTTCCTTCCTTTCGTCCGTCCGTCCGTTCTCTTTTGTGTCGCACGTAGCTCAAAAAGAATTTGACCTAGTGTCATGAAACTTTATAGAAATGTTGATCAGCATGTGTCGTTGTGCACCTGGGTATTTTCGTGCGGATATATTTAGTATTTTTGAGTTATTTCCCTTGTCTTAGTAAAACTTTGCAATTTTCAACTTGTGTCGCACATATCTCAAAAAGTGTTTGACCTACAGTTTTGAAACCTTACAGGAATGTTGCTCAGCATGTGAAGTTGTGCACCTGGGGTTTCGCTTGTGGATTTATTCTGTTAGATTTATTGCCCTTGATTAAGTAAATATTTGCAATTTTAAACTTGTGTCACATGTAGCCCAAAAAGTATTTGACCTAGAGTCATGAAACTTTACAGGAATGTTGATCAGTATGTGTAGTTGTGCACAGTAGTATTTTTTATGTGGATATGTTTAGTATTTACTAAACCCACACCAAATCATGTGGGGGTATAATGGATTCGCTTTGTTGCGACGGTCGGTCCGTCCGTCCGTCTCCATTATCGTGTCCGCTCTATAAATCCTATACCAATTGAAGGATTTTCTTCAAACTTGGCTCAAATGTTTACCTCAACAACAGGGGTGTGCAGAACCCATGGTGCCCATGTGTCAGCTCAAGGTCAATGTCACAATTGAAGGTCAGATATCAAACAATCAAATATAAGACACTATGTCGTGTCCGCTCTGTAAGTCCCACACTTACAGAAAGATTTTCTTCAATCTTGGCTCAAATTTTCACCTCAACAAGGTAACGTGCAGAACCTTTGTAACCCTTTTGCCGGCTTTAGGTCAAGGTAACACTTGAAGGACAAAAATTGACTTAGAAAATATTCTTAAATTCTAACATGTATTTGAATATTTCTGAAACTAGAAAAGGTATTTGCTTGAAACTTAAAATATATGAAGTGTCACAAGTAAGATAAACATTATGCAGGTCAAGTTTCATGACTATGTTTTACATTTTGATAAAGTTATGCCCCTTTTTAAGTATTCAAATTTACAAACAATCAAATATTAGACAATATATTGTGTCCGCTCTATAAATCCTGTACTCATGAAAGAATTTTCTTCAAACTTAACTCAAATGTTCACCTCAACAACTGTTTGTGGAGAACCTATGTAACCTTTGTGCCGGTGTAAGGTCACACTTGAAGGTCAAATATTGACTAAGAAAATGTTCTTTAATTTTAACATGTATTTGAATATTTCTGAAACTAGCACATGTATTAGCTTGAAACTTAAAAGATATACGAGGTGACACAAGTTAGATATATAGGGCAAGTTTCATAACTCTGTTTTGCATTTTTACAAAGTTATTAAAAGTTTTTAAGTCTTTAAATTTACATAAATCGCATTCATCGATAGTTCTAGTTGCCCTTGTTTGCGTAGAAATTTACGATTTTTAATTTGTGTCGCACGTAACTCCAAAAGTATTTGATCTAGTGTCATGAAACTTTAAAGGAATGTTGCTCAGCATGTGAAGTTGTGCATTTGCAGTTTTACTTGTGGATTTATTCTGTTTTGTCAGATTTATTGCCCTTGACCTAGTGAAAATCGTTCCATTATGTTTTGTTATATGTTACTCGAGTGCTTGAGTTAGAATCAACCAACTTTGCAGGAATAATGATCAACATCACTGTGAAGGTTGCACCTGGGGTTTTGCATGTGGGTTTTTTGAGTTATTGCCCTTGACTTAGTATAAATTTGCAATTTTCAACTTGTTCATGTATAACTCAAAAAAGATTTTACCTGTAGGTCTGAAAGTTTACAAGAATGTTGGTCAGCCATGCACCTCGGTGTTTGCTTGTGGATTTATTCAGTATTTGTAAAGTTCTTGCCCTTTAATTAATAAACGATTTTTAGTTTTCAACTTGTGGCACATATAGCCTAAAAATATTTGACCTAAAGTCATAAGATTGACACAACAGTGGAGTTTGGGGGCACCGGTGTCCTATGGACACATTTCTAGTTATCCTTTAAAACAACTTGATTTTAGAATTTAGTAGTCCCCATATGGGACTATAGGTTAACCTTCTGTCCGTCTGTCCGTCCGCTCTCAAGGGACAGTAATTATGTGGCTAGAGGGACAATAGGTAACTGTTCCTACCCTTTGATGTCATTCATTCCGTAAAGCTTTCATGTGGCTATTTTCTTTTGTGTGATTTAAACGAACAAAAGAGAGAACAATAGAGTAGCCACACTATCACTGTCCCGTTAGAACTTTCGGCTGTCAGTCCGTCTGTCCACAAAACTGGATCCCGCGATTACGCAAAATTACTGAAAATATTTTAATTTATGAAACTGGATATATGGATAAATAGCAGTATGGAAATTATGTACGTCTTTTTTCTTTTCTTCTAAAGTTGAAAATTCTTAATGCTATGGCAAGAAATAGACAGAAAATATGGCTAATTTAACACATTAACTGGATCCAGTAATAACTGGTAAGAGTCTATGACATCTCGACCCCTTGACACCTCGACCCCTTGACACCTCGACCTCTTAGACATCTTGACCCCTGGCACTTAGACCCCTAAGACACTTAGACCCCTTAAATATACATGACATTTCGACCCCTTAATTAATGTATTGTTATATTTGGAAAGACCGTGCTTTTTTAAAATAAAAAAACAAAGTAATGACTAGCTTAGAACATTTTCAGCCGTTTATTTATAATTTATGTAAATTATCTACAAAAACAGTAACACAAATAAATATGCATGTACACACGTTACAATGAAATAACAATAAATAGAATACGCAGACACTATCACTCTCTTTATATACATGTATGTAATAACTACAATATTTACAATATATACACTTTTTGAAACTGTATTTTTGTATTTCTTATTGATAATCTTTTTTTTTCAATTATACATTTCCTTGTCTGCTGGATCAACGGAATTGTCATGATCAGGTGTTGCTTGATCTGAAGGAGCGTCACTGCAAATACTACAACTGAACTGTACAACGCTTAAACGTTTACGTGCCATGTAATAATCGATTCTACTGATACCGGCAAAATACAAATTTTTCATCTTATAACAAAATTAAAAAAATAAAGTTACGTTTATTGATAATACATGTATATACCTTTCTAATGAGCGATAATCGGATTAGTATTGGTCAGCGCCGATGTTAATCCAATTACGTGTCACTGAATAAACACATACATGTATGACCGATAATTTGATTAATAAACGGCATTCGCCAATGTTTATCCTATCACGTGTCACTGATTAAACATTTACATGTATGACATTAAACCAGCACACGGGAGATGTATGATGATCATTTATCAAAGTCATTTTCATTTTTATTTTTGGTCAAAATATCTTTGAAAGTGATTAAATGTGTATCAAAAATAAATCCTTATTATTTAATTATTTTTATTGGATACAGTTTAACCGCTGATTATAATTTTCACCGTTACGAATTTTAATTGTTTTAGTAGTGAGTCATATACATTTTTTGTAAATATCTGACAGACCAAGTCAATTAATATATCTTCAACTATATCATTTATCTAAAAGTACTGATTTTTATTTTATTTTGATAAATATGGGGGGTCAGCTTCCGTAAATAATTACGCAGTCAATAATTACATTTCCGTAGACTATTACACTCAATTGATTTTCATTTAGTTCATTGCCAATGTAACATTATTATGTCTTACAAAACAATAACGTTTACAAATTTTTAGTTATTATTGATACGACTTTCGTATGAATTATATGTAAATGGAAAAATGAAACATTACTCACTAGTGTTGCAGGTTCTGTGTTGCACCTTCTCACAAATATCACATGTAACGGCATGTTGTAAAGGACGAACAATCTCCTTGCACGCAATACACAAAACGGACATTATCATTTAATAAATAATCATTTAATAAATTATCATTTAATAAATTAATATGATTATGACAAATATATACACAAAAAAGGTCTGTTATAATATTCCTTCAATTCAGGCAATATTAATAGGAAACACGCTTAATGTTAATAAAACTAGGGTGTTGTGAATACTCGTTTTTATGTATATCTTCACAAATTTTAGTAAATAATTTTATTAAAGAATGTGTGTAAATAATTAGCAAAGGCTTTCTATAACATCAAAGATAATTTGTAACTTGCGATGTTATATATCTTATAAATAATTGTTACTTAATGCGCTAATGACGAAATTATAAATTAGCACCATAACATTAAACCACGGGACTTTTATCCGATTTTAGTCCGTAATTAAACAAATGAAAACTGTGATTTGTTTATTAATCACCAAAATTAGATTTTAAAAAAATGTAAATTTTGCAACTGATATTTCAGAAAAACAAATAAATTTAAACAAAAATCTTAAAGATTATATATAAGTCCTACATTATTTTCAAAATATATTTACGGTTCTTTTAAGTCCAGCATTTAAAACAGGGGTCGAAATGTCTTAGTCAGTAGGGGTCGAAAAGTCATCTTACAAGGGATCTAAGAGTCAAGGGGTCTAGATGTCATCTTAATATCCTAAGGGGTCGAGAAGTCAAGGGGTCTAGATGTCTTACTTGCACTGGAAATACTGAAAATATTTTTATGAAACTTGAAAAAGAGTTAGATGGCAGTTTGGATATTATTAATATCTTTCTTTTGTTCCTTTATTGAAAATATTGGTTTCTATGGCAACAAATAGACTGAATTTCAAGATTTCTTATTCTAGTTTTTTACGCTTTTTCACTATAAGTTATTTATTTCAAACTTTAAAGTTTCTGGTCATCAACAACATCATATATGACAAGATTTTTAACTCTAGCACAACAATTTTCAGAATAACCTCTCTTGAACTAAGAATTTTCATGAAAAAAATGTTTCTTGTTTTATTAACTTCTTTATTTTTTATGTATTTACTTCAGACTGCATATATATGTTTCTTATTAACTCTCAACATTTGTGAGAAGGCTCAATACTCCAGCAAAACTATTTCCAGAATTATGTCCCCCTTGAACTTTTTTCGAGAAATTAGTATTTTTACTCCAACGTCTTTATTACTTATAGGATTTACTTCAAACTCCCACATCATGATAATATGACAAGATTTTTAAATCTAGAATCAATATTTCCAGAATTATCTCCTCCTTAAACTTTGATTTTTTCTTATTCATCTTTCACTTTTTTTTTGTTCCTTTATGGATTTTCTTTAAAATAAACATTCATTCATTATCAACACATACATTATATCTTTTCATCTTTGTTACTATACATGTCAATGGTGTATTTGAAATTTGTTTTTTTTTACTTTGTGACTATAAATGGTATCTTTAAACTTAAAATAATTGTTCTTTGTTACACACATATCATGTTTGACAATGTTCATAAATAAAGCATCTTTATTTCAAGAGTTTTCTCCTTTTTAAGAATTTTGCTTTAAAAAATGTTATATTTTAGTAACAGGGATGTTTAAAAATTAACTTTGGAGTCTCTTTCAGCCTGGTTTGTCTGTCTGTTTATTAAACTGTTTCATATCACTTTTTTCACAAAGAATTTTCCAACAAATTAAAATAGAAAAAAGTTGAAATATAAGTTATACTTATTCATCCTGAGAAAATTGGACCTTTTGATTATCTGTTGTATAATTATAATTTTCTTACTAGACAGGGAAAGTTAAGACATTACTATGATAAAGACAAACTTACAACTCAAAATATTTAAGTTCATTGATGTCATTCATTCATTCATTCATTCATTCATTCAATGGTATAACTGAATGGAATGACCAATGGCCCATCAGAATATTGCTGGGTTTCTAACCGGTAGGGTACTTACGGATTGCTTGCAATACTATGATAATTACTTGTTAAATCTTGATCTTATGACTAAAATTCAAAGTTTTCAATTATCAACAAGGTTATTCTGACAGAAATCATAACAGCCATATTGTGTCGGAATTGATGAAATGGTCTAAGGAAAAACACATGAAAAGCAATGAAGATACATTGCAGTCGCATCAAAATGAAGCAGAAACGACACAAAACCTGCAAGAAGAACTATTGTATACTAGAACTCGAGTCGATGGTATGTTTATCGTTTAACACGTTACATCATCATTGACATTAAATTCACTCTTTTTTAACAAATTTTGTTAAAAGCAATACAAGAACTAAAAATGTACGTTTTGATAAAATCAACATTAAACTAATAATTGTTTAGAAATTCTTACATTTCGTAATCTCAAAACCGAAACATTAAACTACTATTTGTTTTAAAACTCTTTTTCTCTGCGATGTATTTTTGTGTTTTAAATCTAACATTTATGCTACATGATGATTTTTTAACGCAAGACGGGAAAAGAGAGGTGAATGAAACCGTCACAAAATATGAGAATAACGGCACGAGATCCGAAGAAAAAAACTTTAGTCCTGAGTTTGACCGGGAAGAGGCCAAGAAAAAACTTGAGTTAATGGTACTTTTAAATAGTTTATATGTTTGTCTTGTTTTAATATATCATAAAAAATATTGTTAAATAGTTTTCATTTTTAGAAGGCGCTAAAACTCAGTAGATAAAATTACCTTGAGTCGTATGTAGTCATCAATTAGCAATCATTTTAGCACAAAAAATGTTTCAATGTAATCAAAGCATTTTTTGGCTCAATGATTTAGTCATAATTCTGGCCCTCTTATAATAGTTTATTAGTCCCCTACCGGTTTACCGGAGGGGACTTTAGGTTTACCCTCCGTCCGTCTGTCCGTCTGTCTGTCAGTCCGTCAGTCCGTCAGTCCGTCCGTCCACAAAACTGGATCCCGCGATAACTAATAAGTACTGAAAATATTTTTATGAAACTTGGTATATGGATAGATGGCAGTAAGGCGATTATGTACGTCCTTTTCTTTTCTTCCTATGTTAAAAATTCTGGTTGCTATGGCAACAAATAGGCTGAAAATATGGCAAATTTTACACATAAACTGGATCCAGTGTTAACGCAAAAAGTACTGGAAATATTTTTATGAAACTTGACAAATGGGTAGATGACAGTCTTGAGATTATGCACGTCTTTTTCTTGTCTTCCTATGTTGAAAATTCTAGTTGCTATGGCAACAAATAGGCTGAAAATATGGCAAATTTTACACATAAACTGGATCCAGTTATAACGCAAAAAGTACTGGAAATATTTTTATGAAACTTGACATATGGGTAGATGGCAGTCTTGAGTTTATGCACGTCTTTTTTTTTCTTCCTATGTTGAAAATTCTGGTTGCTATGGCAACACATAGACTGAAAATATGGCAAATTTTACACATAAACTGAATCCAGTGATAACTCAAAAAGTACTGGAAATATTTTTATGAAACTTGACATAATTATGTCCTTATTATATTTACCATTTCAAAATGCTTTTACCTACATTTAACAATAACTTATTCAACCCATACAAAAGTTCTTGCCAACTAAATTCTCGCATAACCTTCACGTACAAGAATATTTATATAATAAAAGCAAAGAAACGAAAACACTAGACTGTAGTAAATAGCAAAAATATGTATAATGGACTTTTATTGTCTGGAATATTTCTTGACATAATATATGAAGGTTTTTGAACGGAACCTTGTTATACTCTTACCATAATGCTTCTACATTTTTTTTACATGAAACGTGTTATTCTAGGAAGGGGAGGACGGTACTTAGAGTGACCACTACCGTCCATTGACAGGCTCAATCAAACCGAGTCTACAACATTTTGAGTTTTGCCGTTTAAGGGAAAATATAGATAGTAATAATGCCGTGCTAAACGATCTTAAGGGATTGAAAATATAACATGTTGATACAGGCCGACACTTAACGGCCTCCACACGTCACTAGTCACAGTGATGTGACACTAAAACAGAGAAAAATATACCTTAAGTTAATACATGTACATTTATTTTCCATGGACATACATGTAATTTCACCCTTCACCTTTCTCATTTGTATAATGATGTATGTTTCTTTATAGACACTGATTCAAGAAACACAAATAGGAAGCATGCATGAGACAAATGTGACCGAAGATACCGCAGACCTGTCTGTTTGGGACTTTGCTGGTCAGCATATCTACTATGGAACTCATCAAATATTTCTATCAAGAAGAGCAGTATATCTCCTGGTCATTGACCTGTCTAAGCATGTTGACAGTTTCGTTGAAGATGACTGTTTTATTGACACGGGCGGAGAAAAACAATACAAAATATCAGGTTTGTGAAAAAATATTTTATTCGTCACATACGAACATTTTTACATACATGACTTTAAGAAAAGAGTACAAAAACAATTGAAGCAACCTACTGTTTATTGGAATCTATTCCCTTTTTACCCGGTTAGAATTGTCAATTTCTGAAATCAAAATTGTCAATAGTTTAATTGCTACAAATTAAAGAATATAATTCTTTATATAGATAGTTTTTTTAAATGTTTATGTTTTTTTCAGAATTCGTAAAGTTTTGGCTGAACTCGATACATACATACTGTCCATCGAAAATTTCTAAAGAACCACCAGTCATTTTGGTTGGGACATTTGCCGATAAACTGGCCGAGGTATTTATAATTAAATTTTTTAATAACAGTACTTTGCTTGATAGTTCATTAATAACATGCATTTGTTAACTGGCATAGTAAAAGTATATAAATAAGTGCAAAAATGTTCAGTTCATCTTGTGTATGCTTTTATTATTTTAAAGTCTGATGTCATGAGGCATTACACTTTTAAGGCAAACATTTTCATCAAATCAAATCTTACAAGAAGCGATACGATATAAATCTTCATATAGATTGAGATGTCATTTTCAGAATTGCAAGCGAATCAGTTTATATTTGAAATACATTTTAAAATGGGTTACTTCAGTGTTATTACCATGAAACAATGGTTTTAAAAAATCAATGTGAAAAATGTTCCTCACATCAGTTTTAGTTAAACCACGCGTGGAACTTAATATCCGTCATGTATGAATTGTATCATTAAGAATATGTTAAGAGTATGGCCAAACTAGTTCTGGCAAAATTTGTGATAGTTTTAACCGTATTTATGGAAAACGATTTTGGAATGTGTGTACTATATGTTAAAAAAATTTGATAAGCGTATGTTTATTTGATAAAGGTGGTCAATGTAAAATATCAGTTCTTGTCTTTTTACTACATAAATTTGAAATATTAAAATTATATGCTTCTGTTTGTAATACTTTTGTTAATACTCCATATATTGTTTACGAAAGGAAAGGCAAAATCAATCCGAAAAAATATTTTCTGACGTGAGAAAAATGTTAACGGAATTTGAAGAATTATATGAGCACTTGACGACTAAGGACATTTCAATAGATAACGCAATTAAAGACCCAAATGTTGAAGTTCTTAAAAGGAGGATTGTAGAACTTTCCAAAGCACAAAGTAATTGGGATGACCAATATCCTGTGAGATGGATTTTACTCGAAAAAGCGATAATGAGTTTTAGAGAAAGTGGACTTCCGGTAATGAGTCTTTATTTTATAATTTTTTTTAATTTAAAAAAAATCTAAGCAAGTCTGATATAGTTCGTAGTCTGTTTGTCATTTTCTTTTCGAATTTCAATACAAAGGATGCACCACTTGAAAATCAACATTTTATTTAAAGAAGTATGTAGTTTTCTGTATAACCTTATACTACTTCCACTTTGATAGATTTTTAGCTGTAAATAATGATTATGCATGTTTTGAAATGCATCTTTTGCAGTTTTTATCAGTCTCTTCTTGTCATATCCAACATGACATGATCAAATCAATAACCAAAGTTATGGTTATTAATAAAACGATTCGTTCGTCATTAATAAAATTCAGTTAAGTTTTTGTTTTTAAACTACAATAAGGCATAAAATAAATTGTTTTTTTTTAATTATGCATTTAACCAATAAGTTATCTTGCATCAGTTTAGCGTTCAAACATAAAATAAAGCACCAAAGCTAGAACTGCATAATATATATTATTCTAACATAAAAACTGTAAATTTAGCATTTCATCAAACATTGTATAATTGTACATCATCATATTTTATTTATTTTGTTTGATTTAAGATATTGGAAAGGAAAACTCTCATGGAGGTCAATGAAGGACACCCTTTGTCTCTTCTTAGTTCAAAAATGCTTGATTTATTTCTGAGGTTTCATCATGAGACAGGCTTGATATTATACTTTAGGTACTCTTCATTTTCTACATATTAACAAAAGTTATTATCCATGACTGTAACGACCAAAATATTTGATACTGGAAGTCAGACTTTAAATATGTTGAATTGTAACTTTATATCGTCATGACATTTACCAAATATTACTGTTTTTTAAACTAATTAAAACTGGATTCAAACGTACAAACATGTAAAGTCAATTTTATATGTCATTTCTATACGTTTTTCGCTGAAAATTCAATTAATTTGTATATACCACAGCAAACAATACCCTTAAAATTAGCTAAAGTAATCTGTTTGTATCTAAATTATCTTACAATTGTGTTTGCAATTTTAGCGATGAAAACTTGAAGGACTACATTTTATTAAAACCACAATGGCTAGTTGATGCCATGAAATGTTTGATTTCTGCGAAAAAGTTCTGTCAGAAGGATGTACAGCTCTATAAAATGTGGCATTCATTTGACGATACTGCTATACTTAAAAAGGATTTAATAGGTCATATATTACATACATGATTTTTAAAATCATTTTTTTCTTGAGCAGTAAAAAAAAAGCATTGTTGCAATATGAAATTTAATGCTTTTCACATAGGTTGATTTAACATTTTACTTATTTATTCATTGCATTATATCTATAAAATTCAATGATTGGCATCAGATTTTAAATGGAAGCTTATTTCTAAGACGTAAAACTAAACAAAAGACTCTTGTTGACATTTCTGTTTTGTTTGAGTGAGTATTATAACAGATCTACATAATGTATATTTTAGACGCAGTTTGGAATTCAGACACACAATTCGCAAAACACAAAACTGAAATACTTCATTTTATGCAAAAATTGGATTTGATTGCCAAACCGCAACAACACTGCAATGGCAATTCAGAGGTAAATTTTGTCCATAAAAATATAAAACACTATATGTTCAAATATGTCCAGAATAACTTTTTTGGAGCCCGAGCTTTTATTTGAAAGTTATGTTTTAGTTTTAAATCCATTTAATTGACTGAAGTAATAAGGACAGACAATCTCAATATTTTACAAGTAGCTTCTGAAACTTGATAAGCAAGTGTGTGTGTGTGTGTGTGTGTGCGTGTGCGTGTGCGTGTGCGTGTTTGCCTTGTAGACCCCTAACAAGAGTGTTCAAACCGCCAACCCTGTGATCAAAATTGGTCCCTACGGAGGTCATGATATTTCTATTTAGACACAAAAAGTATTCTCTTGCAAATATTAGTGGTAGAGCTAAAATAATAGGTATGTAACATTGTCTTGTTGACCCCAAAAAGATTGTTCCAATTGTAGTCCTGTGGTCAACATTGACCCTGTCCCGGGGCTTAAAGGTATACTTACATGTATAACGTAAAAATGATCTTCTTCTTCTTCTAAGTTACACCTAACATTTAGCGATAGAAACATTGTCTTGTGTGCCTCTACCAAGGCTGTTCAAATTTTAGCCATTGTTTTTTATTTATATATAGAATTGTCAGGATTGTTCAAATTATAGCCCTGTGGTCAAAGTTGATCCCATTCAAGGGGTCATGGTTTTTCACTATTATATGAATATATATAGACCTTTTTACGACGCGCACCGTTGCAATGAATAATCGACCGGAAGTAGTATTTTCTCGCTCATGCGCGATCTGCGTAGGGACAAAAGAGCATAGAAATAGAAATTCATGATTATTCCAAGTTAGTTTAAGGAAGAAAGTAGAAAATTAAACAAAAAAGATGCCTTTATAGCTTTGTAGCTGTTTACGATCAAGGACCTGACATTGACGTAATTCTTGTAAAAAATGTGGAAATACAAATAGAAAATAGAAGAGGTCAACTGAATTGTTGTTAGAATAGTTAAGTATAGAAATAAATTATAATAACTTATAAACTTGAGGTTAATTATAATTCTAAAAAATCAGAACTCGTGATAATGATTTTTTTTGTTTCAAGTTTACCTGATTTTTACCTTTATCTGATGTTACTGTGATGCTAAACCGAAGATTTTAAGTCACATTAACATTCAAATATTTTTTTAAATCTTGTAAATTTAAGATGGGTTTATCCGGTTCCTCGTAACAGATGCAAATGCACCTTACACTATTTGTCACTTCACAAAATTCATAAACATTTATGAGATTGGTATATGTAAAGATAACTTTAAGTACGATTTTTATAATTTTACGTGAATAACAATGTCATGGTACTATAATTAACGTTCCGGTTGAAAGACATTGTAAACTAGCTGAAAACTAACAGCCTGCCACGTGTCAATCTGTTTGAAACTTACCGCATTGCCATTCTACTAATTCAAAGACAAATTGTGTAACGTTATGTTATACAGTGGTAATAATATTTTATCCTTAACACCCTGCTGTTTCAATGTAAACAAGCAATTATAGTATTGCAAGCAATCCATAAGTCCCCTACCGGTTAGAACCCCGGCGACATTCTGATGGGCCATTGGCCATTCAATTTTACCAGTAAATGAATGACATGAATGAACTTAAATCTTTTGATTTCTAAGTTTGTCAATATCACAGTACAATGTAATGTGTTAAGTTTTCCTGCCTAGTAAGGAAATTATGTTAATACAACAGATAATCAAAAGGTCCAATTTTCTCAGGATGAATAAGAATAACTAATGTTTCAACTTTTCTCTTTTTTAAATAAATTTGTTGGAAAAAATCTTTAAAAGTGATCTCAGGAAACAGTTTTTATGAACAGACAGACAGACAGACAGACAGACATACAGACAGACAGACTGAATGAGACTCTAAAGTTATTTTTTCAAACATCCCTGTTACCAAAATATAACATATTTTAATGCAAAATTCTTAAAGAGAAGATAACTCTTGAAATAAAGATGCTAGATTTATGAACATTGTCATATATGATGTGAGATTTACTTTAAGTTTAAAGGAATGAAGAAGTTGGAGTAAAAAATACCAATTTCTCGAAAAAAGAATTCCAGTTCAAGGGGGCCATGATTCTGAAAATTGTCTTACTAGAGCATTTAACCTTCTCAAATTTGTTAAGTGATAATAAGAAACATATATATGAAGTTTGAAGTAGATACATTAAGAAATAAAGAAGTTATTTAAAAAAGACAACATTTTTTTATAAAAAAATTAAGTTCAAGGGAGTTAATTCTGATCATTGTTGTGCTAGAGTTGTAAACCTTGTCACATATGATGTGGTTGATAACCAGAAACTTATATTTTAAGTTTGAAGTAAACACCTTAAGAAATAAAGACCTTATAGTGAAAAAGCTTAAAAATTTAAATCAGAAATCTTGAAATTCAGTCTATTTGTTGCCATAGCAACCAGAAATTTCAATATAAAAAGAAAAAGAAAAAAAAAATTGCATATTCTCAAGACTGCCATCTACCCATATTTTAAGTTTCATAAAAATATTTTCCGTGCTTCTTGAGTTATTTCTGGATCCAGTTAATGTGTTAAATTTGCCATATTTTCAAACTATAAGTTGCCATAGCAACCAGAATTTTCAACGTAGGAAGAAAAGAAAAAGACATGCATAATAACCATACTGCCATCTATCCATATTAAGTTTCATTAAAATATTTTCAGTACTTTTTGAGTTATCACTGGATCCAGTTTATGTGTTAAATTTGCCATATTTTCAAACTATTAGTTGCCATAGCAACCAGAATTTTCAACATAGGTAGATAAGAAAAAGACGTGCATAATCTCCATACTGCCATCTATCCATATATCAAGTTTCATTAAAATATTTTCAGTACTTTTTGCGTTATCGCGGGATCCAGTTTTGTGGACGGACGGACAGACAGACGGACGTACGGACAGACAGACAGATGGACAGACGGACGGAGGGTAAACTTAAAGTCCCCTCCGGTTAAACCGGTAAGGAATAATAACGGATGAAAAAGTCATCTTATGATAAACAGAGGACTTTTATATACACTGTTTGATCATTGAATTATTAGTCTCGTTTATTTTTGTAAATTGGTTATAATATCAATTCACGTTTTAATACTTATCACTATAAGTCATCCCAAAATTACTTTTTTCCCGGGAGAGATCATTTGAATTACAGCCTTTAAGTATGATAAACTTTAATTATCGTTTTGAGTTTGTGCCGTACACAGAATGCGCATGCGCGAAATGCAACATCCCTTACTATGAAAAAATCTTATTGTAAAATGTCTATAGTAAAAATCTAAAAGAAAAAATATCGTTCAAAACTACAATGGAATGCATGAAATATTGTCTACTTAACCTCTACAAATTAAAGCCTTGGGGTAAAATAACCCTCCCCACCCCGTGATTTTAAAGCTGCAGCTATCAAATTTGAACTAGTCGCAAAATTAGAGATGCAAAATTGACTTTTAACATTTGTTGACCTAGATTTATACCCACTGAGCAAATAAATACATTTGTACATTGTCTTTCATCTCATATGCTAAAATTAAAAAAAAACTTATTGTATTGTTACAAAGTTCATTTGTATTGAAACAAAAAGGAACGTATTCTGTTCCTACAATTAAGTGTAGAATAATGCGATGGAATTGAATTTTTCACAAATGCAATCTATTCGTATCTTAAATTAAATTTTACTTGTGTTTTACATTAGACTGGAGAATTCTACGTCGCACCATGTATGCTAAAGGCCAAAGTACCGGATGCTGTCCTCGAATTTCCTGTTACTAATAGGCAATGCAAATCAACTTCAAGACTTTGTTTCTCAACTTCCTCAAAGATCATGCCGGTCCAGTTATATCACTCGTTGATAGCGGAATGCATAATGAAATGGCCGATTAACAAAAAAATGGGAAAACTCCAAATTTTCTGTGGATGTTGCGTTTTCGATGCAGATAAAGAACATGTCTTAACTGTTTGTTTTGCTAATGACACAGTTCAAATATGGGTCACGAAATTCAGCTTAGCTTGTAGTGAACCAGACGTTGATCTATGTACTGAAATCAAATCGTTTATACAAATTCATCTAGAAAACATTTTAAAAGGTTTCGGGAAAATCGATATATTTGTCAAGTGTCCAAATTCATTACCAAAGCAATCTGGTCACCTATGGAGAATTGATGAATTGCAGGAAGAAATAAGATGCGATGACCATGATTTACCACTTGTGTTTTCGAAAGCTTCGTTAATGAAATACTGGGATCCAATGTGTCTTGGTACGAAACTAACAATCCTTTTAAGTAGAAGAAACATGATTTTAAATGTATACATCTTGGTCAGACGTTTGAATTATATCTGTCAAAATATGCAGCATAAAACCTCGACTGTAATGTGACATTTAAAACCAGCAAACTTGACTTACTTTATACTTTATTAATTTTAAAATATAAAATAAGCATATTTCTTTCTTAGGTTTTCTTTCGTGCATTTGTTTAATCACATGTAGACAAATAAGTGTCAAGTACATCAAAGGGGCCTTTGTTTAAAATTCGATTACATCAACTTAATGCTTACAGTACTTCATATGACTAGTACTAAATGCCATGTATGTTGCTTCATTATAAACAGACAAAAATAGGCATAGGAATTAAAACAAACTCTGACAAATAAGTGCTATTTACTTTTAATTTCAGACCAAGAGGCGATATTTCCAAGGAAATTTCTGGCCAATGTTCCTACTGAAAAACAGCGAAATCAAATGGCGCAGCTTATAGGAAAAGAGTACCGCTCACTGGCAATTCAATTAGGGTTAACTCAAGTGAATTTAGATCACATTGACATGAACGAAAGGTTGCTTACACCGATAGATAAAACCATGGCTATGCTGAATATGTGGGTGAAACAGGATCCAAGTAATGCGACATTTGAAGCGTTAAAAAAATCTATGTCTAGCACTGGCATTGACTGGATGAATATATTTTCTGCTATCTCACAGGGACCTCCTTAAGCTTGAAAAATGGTCATTCATGTTGGTTTGTACGTCAATAATAAGCAATGTAGACATGAATAATCATAACAGTTAGGTCAATTGTCTGAGGATACTTGTTAACCAGTTATAATATTAAGACAAATACTGTTAAATTTAAAGAAACATTACGAGATGTATATAAGGATGTAAGTGGAAAGAAAATAAAGGGATGCTCTTCGAGATACAATTTTGTAACTATCTGAAACAATTTGTTTAGGACTTTGTGCATCATTGGCAGTTTTGGGCGATAGGAATTCCATAGTTAGTCGATAAGTTTGTTCATTTTAAGGAGATATTGTGTATTCATATGTCATTTGCTACGTTTTGGTATAATAAATGAAGGATTTTACTAGACTTTATAAGAACGCACAATGGTTATTTTTCCAACTTGTTGCAGGGAATGTGCTGGTATCAGTAAAATAATATGGAAGTTAAGAACAAAGGCGAGAACTTAAGAGCTGAATTTGATTTTCAACTAATAAATCATGCTAGAAAATGAGAAACATCAGCAAGTAACAAATAGTTATGAAGTTTAGTCTTTCATGATCTGCTTCAAATGTGGCTGTGAAGGTGTTAAAATAATTATCCTAAGCTAGCTGATGCTTGAATCAAGCAATTTTAGCTATTTTGATATTTCGATGTTTTGTCAATCAATATTCATTTATTCATTTCTATGTTAAGCTGTTCCATCCTTTTAGTTTAACATTATCATTATTATTATCATTATTTCTATTATTATTATCATCATCATTTCTTATAAATGTAAGCATGTAGAATTGAATGGCTTGTGTCGGCGTTGCCTGTTTATGATATAATGGCTGCGTTCAGTTTTCCATTTGGAGTGTTTCATATTATGTGTTACACATTCGGGCATAAAAAACTCTTATCCAAGTCTCTTTATCTGATGTAAACAAAACAAAAAATCGGGGCATCAATTTGGCATTGATTATATTTCAAATGATGTTCAAACAGCTTGTTAAAATAAAACATTCTAGAGTACAAAAGAGTACGCTGCACAATGAAAGATGTTGAGAGTACAAAGCTGTGTACATTATTTGGTGTGAACTTTCCATATCATTATAATTTCCATCTTTATCATTGAAGTTAATCAAAATCTATTCAAGGTCAATTAGATTGCTAAAACCTTTTACATTAGTTAGACACACCTTATGTAATTTCATGTTTTCATATAATCCTTGGTAGCAATAGAAACTTTCATGAAAATCCATTTATATAATAAATGTAATAACAGACTGAACATTCTTTACAAATGGGTCAGAAAGGTAGGCTGGCAGATTAGAGAAAATTTTACCGGTATTCACACGATTGCTTTATCGAATGAAGATGTATGATTTTGTCATCTGAAGACAGATGGAGGTTACTAAACTCACTACGATCACATTGGTTCAAACGATCGATTGACTAGAAATATTTAAACGTCAGGTGTTTTATAACCATCCGTTAACATGAAAAAAACGGACGGTTGTAAAATATTCGACTGATAATACACAGTAGATTATGGTTTACGTAAAGAAAACAAAATAAAACACGCTTTTTAAAATCTTATTTGCAAAATCGCTCCAAAGGCAGTATTCTACATGTAAGGTCATGCTGACATTAATTCAGGGTTATCTTCCTTTAAATAAGCACCATTTTCTAATTCAAATGTAAATAACTCAAACCAGGTCAGTGACCTATTAATAGGGACTTTATGAACTTTGATCGTGCATAAATATCTGCAGAACCATGAAGACGTATTTTAAGCACAATCCCAGAGGGCGAAGGATATTATGAATCCAAAGACTTGTGCAGATAATGATACTTGTATATTAGCGCTATTCTTGCATAAAAAATGTACATATATATATTAATAATTCTGTGTTAAGTTATCTGCATTATCGAATTTAATAAAAACATTTAACTATAATTGTCACGTGCTTGTGCGATGTCAACAGATTTTTCATTTCGCCCTGAGTCACATACATTAAAAACGTGCGAAGTCACTTTGCCGCCTAAATTTATCTTTAAATGCATGTTTTCTTCTCCATGAATGTAAACCTGCGTGTACTTTCGATTAAAGTGTTTGTGTTTGTATTCTAAGATCATACAACAGTTAAATGAAATTTATTTATTTGTAATTTGTCACTTTCACTACATGTCTTCATGTAATTGTAGCATTCACCTTGTTAAGGATTAATCTGTTTATCATGGAAAGTGTTCCTACTTTTTATAATTCAAATAATACTAGCAGGTCTTTTAATTTATTTAAAAAGCTGTTGATATGATTTAAATTTAATATAAGTATACAGAGGACTGTTACAGTAATGTTTCACTAGAAAATGCTTCAAAAACATTACATCTTTAAATGTTATATTGACAATTACACACATAATAAATAAAAGGTTTATCGTCTAGTTTGAAAAAATAATAAATTTAAAAGCATTTAACCTTTTGTGGCATTTATATTGAAAATAAAACTGCAAATATGATTTCATCAATGCAAATATACATTGTTTATTTTATATTAATCCAACTTTAGAAGTGGTAAGATAAAAGCATAAATTTGCCAAAAAATAAAATAAAATAAATAAATGAAGGTTACAATCAGAATTTTGAAAATATATTAATTTTAAGTTGTAAAGCTACCTTTGTTTACTCCTTTCACTTTACAATTGCAAATATTTTGTTGATTTAAGATTTTTCAGAAAAAAGGGGAAATACAAAGTGAAGGAATAAAAATGTGTGTTTCAAACCAATACATAATGTTTACTGTTAAGTTGAATTTTATTGACCTGTTAATTATAAATACATTAATAGCACTCATTTAAATATATGATTCCACTTAATATAACTAATGTTTTAAAACATAACAATACCTGGAACTTTACCGTTAGCATGTCTGCCTATATCACAACAGGGTAAAGGAATGCCTTATATTTATACAGAAACAATACTGTTGGTTGTTGATGTTGTTGTTGTTGTACCTTTCGTCACATTTGCCGGATATTTTAATAGAAATGGTCAATTTCTTGATAACATAAAGACAAAATTTAGGACCGAGATAAAACACTTTTTTGTCTCATTTAGTTTTGCTTTATACGGAGTTTAAACGACCGTGATTTTAAGTCGATTGGGTTAAAAATATTTCTTCTGAATGATTTTAATATTTGAAAATAAAATAAATTTTGTCAAAATAAGCGCAATGCATATTAAAACAACAATATTTAAACAATCATAGTTGAAAATATGTTGAAAATATAATAGGACACGGATCTACACGGTCTCGGATAAACAGAAGTTATACAAAACCATAGTTAACCCTATTGCACTATAACAATCAGTTTAAATCATTTATAGACAAACTTAAATTTTAACGAATCTTACTGCGTATATCTCAGGGACTTTAATGAAAATGTATCAAATATTAAAATATCGTGTGCACTAGCCGTATAGTCGGTATACAATTGACAGGTTACAAGATTAAACAATATCTTTACTGATAATAAACACTCTTCAGAATGTATTTATGTATAAGGCGACTCATACCTTAAGTAACTACTTAAATACATTGATATCGTGCTCACGAGCATATAAACAGTGTAACAATTATGAAAATGATAATGAAGGTGATGAAGATTATAATGACAACAACAAAGACGATAGTGAAAGCGGTCGTATTAATGGTGAAGCCAAAGACTTAAGTGGTGGCGGTCGTGATAATGATGAAGTTGGTGATAATAATGAAAGATGAATTTTAGCGGCATAATCATGTGAACAAAAAATAAAAAACATATAATTATAAATTCTTTTATAACGCGGTAAAGAATTAGTAAAATAACATTGATGACTGACAACATTAAATGCGGGTTTGAATAAGCTAGCTCTTGTATAACATACTACATTTGCGATAGATCACAGATACTTATGAAGATATAATTATGTGTTACCGTTTGTGATGGTATTGTTATCTTATCGATTCGTAGTAATGCATTGTTGTCCATTCATTTGAAAGTATTCTTTTTTATTACATGCTTTTCGGTGGTTTATAGAAATATATCAGTAATATAAAACTGGTAATTTCACTGTTTGAAACAGTGAAATTACCACTTTGATAATTTCACTGTTTTGAATTTAAGCCCCTCACGTTGTTTCAGTGAAATACCAGCGTGCACAGTACTGGGTACCAACTTAATAGCGTGACGTCGTAAATGACGTCACGTTATTTGGCGCGCTTTTCATTCAGTATTAGGTTAAATGTCTTTTTAAAACGTTTCTTTGCATATAATAAAAAGAAAATTTGTTTAGTTTAGTGTAAGATTGAAATATATTTCACCTTGTGAACACCAAAAGTTCATATTTCACTCGTGGCTGCGCCACTCGTGAAATATACCCTTTGGTGCTCACTCGGTGAAATATATTCCGATCTTACACTGAACTAAACAAATATCCTCTATATGTTATTTTAAAAATTATTTTTCATCTGATAAAAACACTATATATTCAGATTATTATCAAAAAGTTTATCAAATTGATATAAAAAATCTTCAAAATTAATCTAAGTTCCGAGAAGGGATACTCAAAAAAAATCTTACAACTGTACAAATTTGAGAGAAAGAGAAAAAAGTCATTTAAAACACATAACTTTTTATGAGGTAATACTTCACGAGGGTAACCTCGCCCTTTCCGTCCTTATTTTATATCTTTGATTTTTTAACCCCAATATGATTATGAACAATTGCTATTGTACGAAATTTAAAAAAAAAACAAAGTAAGTTATGTATGACCACCATACAGACAACATTGGCTAGGATCTTACCATTGGCTTACCAATGAATAGTAAAACATCGGCCCTTCCCGTATACTTCGGAAAAGAGGAACCGTACATAAAACACGAATAGTCCCTTGTGGCTGAAGTGTTGTACACACAATTTAACCCTGCGTGATCGTAAGACGCGACTAAATGTGTCAGAATAATTGTATCTATGCATCTCTAAGCTCCAGTAAGTGAGGTAGTTTTGACCCCTTGTGTTGCTTTAAAGTTTGTAACTTAAGAAGTTAGCCAAAATACTGTCATCCGATTAATCGGTCACGTGGATATCAGTTAATCTTATAGATTTCTTTTGTAGAACGTCAGTATGAAGTACTTAATATCAAAGTTATATAAATGAGTGAGTTTGTATTTGCCGAATCATTACCGAATCATTGTTTAGGTAGTTAGATATGCATTTTTGTTACAATATCTTGGAAACAAACATTGATGGAAAAATGCATAGTTGTTAATTGTGCTCCAAGATACTTTAACAAAAGTCAGCTTAGTGATATCATTCAAAATAAGGCTTCAATAACATTTTAATACATCATTTTCAAGATGTGAACAATTCTAATCAGAGGGTACTTTCTGAAAAGACGTCAAAATATGCAAAAAGCGCCTTGAATTCGTTAGTAACGCAGTAGAAATGTGGTCACAAATACAGCAAAATCAGTCATTAATCGCAAATTACATGTTAATTATTACTTTTGAATCCTTTTCTTAAAATCTGTGTTTATTTTTCTCAAGTTTGATTTTCTTGCAATATTTTAGCTCATCAAGAGACATGCAGCTTTTTAAATTCCTATGTTTTGTTCAGATGGACCATTTAGATACTTTGTTGCAATTTTTCCAGATTTCAAGGACTGTGTTGCAGCTGTAGAAGGTTGTCTCGTTATTTATGTAAAAATGATTGTAACCTTATTTCTAATAAAATGGGTGCTTCTTTGTTTCTCTTGTGTTTTAAGACATCTTTACGATTTGAAAAAAAAACTACAATTACATATAATCTTTCGCAAGCATTCTAATGAATTTACTAGAACTAACTACAATGTTAGGTACCACAAGCCAAAATTTGAAATAAATTGGAGTAATAAGTGTTATATATCATTGGAAAGATAATTTCAATACAAACTTAATGATATGGTCTGTTTTCAAATTGATCGAAAAAATCAAGAGTTATCTCCCCTTGAAATTTTCAGATTTTCATATTTTTCTGCCATTTTTTGCCTAAGTTTCATACAGTTATAATTTAACTGAAATTTAAACTTTTTACATTATTTTCCACTACAGCTATACTTACAGAGTTTAATATATTCATATTTTTTGGATGTCCGGATTTTTCAGTTTAAAAACAGAGGCATTTTGACCACTTTGGGGTGAATATAAACAATACATTGTAGATGGTTTTATGATTTTTCAAAATGTAAACTTTGTTTTTTTACATGCTTCAGTTATAAGATTACATTGATAAATATCAAATTACCTTGTACTTTTATGTTGTCTTACAAGAAAATGTGATGGCTGAAAGGTTGAATGACAATTATAATGTCATTTCATATTGAAGGTCAAAGGTCAAAAGCCATGGTATATGAGTTATTTTCATGAAACATTTTACACTTACTTAAAATCACTTAGTGTAGTGTTTTGCAAAACAAATCTTACATTGCAGGGCAAAGGAATGTGTAAAACCACAAGCATTAATTACAAAAGTAATGGGATATTTGATAAGGTCAAAGGTCAAACATGTAAAAACATAATTCTGTTATTGTTAACTTACAAACAATAATACACATGTAGTAGTCATTAAATTAATTAAATGTCTTTGCAAAGGGCTTTTACAAGTATGTATATCCTAGGTGATAAATTGCAACAAATAAGATAACAAACCATTGTGTGGTTAATTGACTTTATAGGTCAAAGCTTAATATTGGTTATGGAGTTCATTGTCAGAATTTATATGTATTTCAGAAGGGCAGGTAACTCCTCAGTTATATCCTTTTTTGATTGTTGTAGTTCATTACTTTTTCATAACATATACAATGTATATGTTACAAAATGCTAACACATTGTAACTCAAAACAAACATTACTTCTTACAGTTCTCTGATCTCTTTTATTGTTCACTTGAAAAACTACTTTCATTTATCAGACAATTGCAGCAAGCCATCTGACTCCTGAAACAATATAAAAATTGGTTTCACCTTATGAGGATATACACTTCTCAACTAATCAAATTTCTACAAAATTATAAATATGTAAAAAATAACTTTAAATTTTTTTCAATATCTGAGAGGAAATGTTAACATTGTGAAACACTTGCACATTTATTGTTACTATCATTAAAGCAGTCATATTTGAAGATATTAAGCATATATTTACTGATGATTTAATAATTTACAATCAAAAGACATGCTAACTACTGATTTAACAGCTATAATTTTCCTGTTGTGAATAAAACAATCCTTTCAGAATTGGATTACTTACTCAATTACTTCTACATCTCCTGTATTAAACTCCTCTGCCAGCTTACATGTATATATATCATTTTCCTCTACATACTTTACATTAAACCACTCATCAAAACCAGGAACCTGCAAATACACAAATGTTTAGAAAGTTTAAGAAAGGATCATAATTATGTAATTTAACATTTTGTATAATTTTTTTTTAATAAAACAGAACATAGATGTTTTATAATATATTGCTACCTGTGATATCACATATCCTTTGAACCACTTTTCCTCCTTTTCACCATGAATCTCAATTAAAAACCTATGCTTAATGTTTTTCCCAACTAAAAAATGAGCATTTGTTAGGGCAGGGACTTCATTTGCTTTGTTAATTAAGCTCAAAACATTATTTTTTAATTCTGTAACAGTTAACAGATGTCTTCTTCCTTCTACAACCTTACTAAAATTAAAAACATTTGAATCAGCCAACTGATTGAAAACATCTTTTCTGAACCGTAATTGGACCTTCAGAGCTTCTTCTTTGCCTTTTCTAGTCTCTATTTTTCTTAATTCTGCTTCAACTCTTTCTTCACTTTGCCATAGGCCATAAAACATCATATCATTTGTGATTTTTTCAAGTTTTTCTACCCTTTTTCTTTCTAGCTCATCTTTTTTCCTAAATTCTTCTCTCTGTTTTTCAATCCTCCTTTTCTCCAGTATCATTTCCCTCTCCTTAAACCTTTGCCTTTCCAAATTGACCTCTCTTCTACACTGTTTTATAATATCATTTATGTTATCTTGACCTTTCAACCATTCATTTGTTTTATTTAGAGAAAAAGTTATATGTGACTCAAGTGCTAAAGTTTTTATGTTTGGTTTGTAAGATAATATGTGGTCTAAATATGAAAAAACTCTTTCTGGAAATTTATTATGTTTATCAACACTGCTTACTTCTCTTTCATTTAAGTTCTCATGAATTCCACCTGGTAAATGATCCTTATACTGTTTTGTGATTAATTTTAATAATGCAGGTAAGATAACTAAAAGAATAGTTTCAACATGCCCATCTATCTCACTTTCTTTAACTAAACTTTCATACACTTTGTCTTTTTTCACATTGACATCTTCAAAAAGTGTTATATTTCCTTTAATAAAATCATCTAAATTTAAACTGCAGTCTTGCAAAAATGTTTTCAAAGTCAGATATCTTTTATTCATTTGAGACATTGTAATTTCTTTCGATTCAATTACATGCCAAAGAGGTGTAGTGATAATTTTTGATATCAAACCTAGAGCTTTACATCCAGCCAAAAAGAATGGCTCTTTCAAATCAAACAAAACAGAAGAAAGCAGAGCATTTGACTTAGGTGTTTTCAACAAAAAATCTTTCATTTCGTTTTGTAAAAAGTATACATGTCCAGCATTAGTGAATAAGATGTTAAATCTATTTCCTCTTAATGGTTGAAGAGGTACACGTTGCATATTATTTTCTTTTAAGAATGAGTTAATATATGTTTTAAAATTTCCATAGCAACCATTTTTTTCATCTCCTCTTCTAGCAAAAGATTTACATGCAGTTAAAATAAGCCTAGTAGTTCCAGACTGACCAGATTTTAAAAAAGTTGGATTTTGGATAGGAATTTTATTATCAAAATGCAAAATTTCTACTTCATTTAATGTTTTTTCACATGTTTCAGCCATATTAACTAAAGAATGAAGTCCACAAAAAAAGTTATTCATCCTATCAATTGCTTCTCTTGACTCTTCATTTAGTTCATTGTAATTTTCATATATGTCTGGTAAAACCTCTTTTCTGTAGTTTTCTAATAATTCATTAAATTTCATTTCAGAAGCTGCTCTGTCACTCATTGTGTTTTTTATATTTGTTAAAATTTTCTTGCCACCTTGACTTTCATCTTCACTTGCTATATTAATATCTGTTAAGATTTCTTTGAAAGTATCTAATGTGTCTTGACTTGATTTTGTTGCCATATTTCTTAATCCTAACAATTTATAATTGCCACTGTCATCTCTTGTGGCAAAAGCCCCCCACCTACTTCCATATTTTGATGTTTCGTCTGAGTGTAAAGTTGTATTTTGCTCTTCACATACACTTGACAATTGTTTCTTTACCAAAATTCCTCTTTCAATGTTCCAATTATTAATTGTGCTTGGACAAGGAAGTTTATTTGGAAAAATGTTCACTAATTTTAATACACTTTCTATAACTTTACTTACATTTTCTGTAGTGACATGACTATTCAATAGGCTATAAACACATATATGCATTTCGGGTACATATGTTCTTGTATGTTCATCATAAAATAATCCTTGTTGAATTTTGGAAAGATTTTCATTTTGAAGTTTTAATGAATCAATATTTTCATTTAAATGCCTAATTCTTTCATTGTTTTCTTCATGTAATGTCTTAAGCCTAGTAATTTCATCAAGGAATCTAGTAACATCTTTTTCTGTATATTTTAAGTCATTTTCAGATTGTTCCAGCTTTCTATACTTTTCACGCCAATAATTTTCTCTACTACATGTCCTTTTCAAATCTTTTTTTTGTAAATTAATTTTTTTAACTTTTTTCTCAACTTTTGAATTCAACTCATTTGTATGTGATACAGATGCATTCAGTTTAAAATTTTCTTCTTTCACTTCTGTCAATTCCTCCATCAGGCTACAAGTTTGTTTTAAAAATAAATAAAAATTGAGGTTTCTTTTTTTAAATAAAATGTAACATGATCTTTTTAAATAAATTTGGTCACTGTTAGTATTAAATTCCCAATTCTTTAACTTGTAAATATAAGTAATATCTGATCAGATTGTTAACTTTTGTTAATGTGAAATATTATTTAAAGTCTTTATACTATTATTTAGGACTGTCAGACTTTGATGACAATTTGTATTAATATAAGTAGAGCAGTATAACTAAATTTATTGATATCCCAAATTGTGAATCAATATTGACTTAATGAATGCTGAATATCTGTTAATATCTATCAATAAACTGATATTCAAAGACAACACTACATGTATTTATTAAATTTGTTACCTTTCCAAAATTTTTAAATGTTTATTACATATAAAAAAGCATCACAGTGTTGCAAAATGAAGTGATAAAAAAATGGAAGCACAATTAAAACCCTTTTAATATATAATAATGAAAAGAAATAAGCTTTTTAGTAAAGCTACATACTTCACTGCAACTGTTTTGTAAGACATAGCTATCAATTTAGGATCATCACTTGTGGCATGAAAAGGGTCAAGTCTTGGATGTAAAACTTCATTCACTTTCTGTTTAGCTGAATCACATTTTCTACTCTCTGACGGCATTTCATACATTTTTTTCAAAAATATTTCTAGATTATTTTCACCTTTCACACGGTGTCTAGATTTTTTTAAGTTGGCATGCTTCTTTATTAAACGTTCAATGTTATGCCTGATGGTATTTTCAGTCACTTGACATTCAAATGTTTTTTTTAAATACTTAACAGTGTTTATTACACCAATTTTGGTGACACTTTCAAATATATCTCCATTAGTTAATGAATCCATGACCTGAAATTTCAAAACAAGAAATAAAAAAAATACTTACTTAAGAATATAGTGCACAGTCAAACACACTGGCAAACAACAACAACTATAACAACTTGTAACTGAAATGAAATTGAAAAAAATAACACAACAAATATAGAAAAGTGATAAAAGAGGATATTAGGTACTTCATTTCTATAACAAAAAATGGTTAACTTATGTTACAATGTACATGATCCCAACCATTATTGTAGGCCTTAAGTTACTGTTATTCAGCTAAATGGCTAAATATCTTGCAATACATATATATGGGCGGATCTATTCCCTTTTGTCATGGTGATATCTTTTTAATTATTGTTTATAAACATAAAAATATTAGTGAACAATCATGTTGATTTTGAATTGAATGCATGCACAAGCCACAGAAGCCCCATATTGACTGTTATGTCATTCTACAGACAGACAGAGAAAGAGCAAACACATGACTCCCCACCTTAGACAGGCGACAAATAAAACTAAGTCATATGTATATTGATAATGTGTGACAGTACATATGTATCTAAAAAACTATAAATATCTTGAGAAACATGAATAAATCACACAATGGTACAGGTTTTTACATAATAAGAGATATAGTAATCTTTCTTTTATTTTAAATATAGCTCTTCAAATTCTAAGACTGATGCCAATGAAATGCATATAATATAAATGTATTTTTCTGATCATAAAACAGTTCAAACCATAAAACAGTTCAATTGAAAACACAATATAATGATAATAGCGACCACAACGGTATTCGTAAATATATTAGTCGCTATTCTGTACAACGGGTAAACACGGTCATTTTCGACGACGATTTTGTAAAGGATAAAGCATAATACAGGTATGCCTTTTTCTATTTTGATGCAAATATCATTTCTCTATTTATCCCGTGTGTTCTTTCAATATGAAAACAGATATTTATTGTAAAAAAGAAATTTGTTTCATCCATGTGCCATCCGATATCCGGTAATGTTCCGCCATTTTGAAATATTACGTCAGTCATTAATGTTGTCATCCGGGCGTTACTGAGGCAGAACGCTGACCCGGATGAAGTTAAAAATAGTTATCAGGCTATCTGTTTTTCCCAACTGGTTCCCCAGTCCTTGACATTGCGTTTAAACCATTTGATTTTCATAAAATATAAATAGTATGACATTCAATCATTATTTTTATCTAGTTTATTTCGGATGTCGTTTCTAGGACAATGATTTTCTAACAATTCAACCATTTCTCTTCCTTATGGTGTATTTTTTTACCAATTCTAATCGATCGCATAACTGCGCACACCCCATTATAAATGTCACCTCCCTTGCGAAAGGTTAAAAACGAAACCGGAAGTAAAGATTTTCATCGGTAAATAATCCAATGTAAACAAATAGACTTCAGATTTTTCTGGTTGCATAAAAATCATGTCACATCTAATGAATATGTAAACAAAGTGAAAAAAATTGTGACAGGTGTTTAGCCTAATCAATATTAGTCTATTTATCAAATTTTATAAAATTGAAAATTATTTTTTGATTCTTGATTATAGTTTGATATTACCTGTTACAGTTATCTTGTGTTTTCAATTGAACTGTTTTATGGTCAGAAAAATACATTAATCTATATTTAAAAAAAGAAGAAAGATTACTGTATCTCTTATTATGTAAAACCTGTATCATTGTGTGATAAATTCATGTTTCTCAAGATATTTATAAGTTAGATACATGTACATTCACACATTATCAATATGCATATGACTTAGTTTTTATTTGTCGCCTGTTTAAGATGGGGAGTCATGTGTTTGCTCTTTGTCTGTCTGTCTGTAGAATGACATAACAGTCAATATGGGGCTTGTGCATGCATTTAATTTAAAATCAACATGATTGTTCACTAATATTTCTATGTTTATAAACAATAATTAAAAAGATATCACCATGACAAAAAGGAATAGATCTGCCCATATATATGTGTTTCACAATATTAATAATAGCCATTTAGCTGAATGACAGTAACTTAAGGCCAACAATAATTAATGGGATCATGCAGTACATTGTAACATAAGTTAACATGTTTTTGTTTTATAAATGAAGTTTCTAATATTATCCTCTTTTATCACTTTTCTATATTTCTTGTGGTTTTTTTTCAATTTCATTTCAGTTACAAGTTGTTATAGTTGTTGTTGTTTGCCAGTGAGTTTGACTGTGCACTATATTATTAAGTAAGTATTTTTTTATTTCTTGTTTTGAAATTTCAGGTCATGGATTCATTAACTAATGGAGATATATTTGAAAGTGTCACCAAAATTGGTGTAATAAACACTGTTAAATATTTAAAAAAAACATTTGAATGTCAAGTAACTGAAAATACCATCAGGCACAACATTGAACGTTTAATAAAGAAGCATGCGAACTTAAAAAAATCTAGACACCGTGTGAAAGGTGAAAATAATCTAGAAATATTTTTGAAAAAAATGTATGAAATGCCGTCAGAGAGTAGAAAATGTGATTCAGCTAAACAGAAAGTGAATGAAGTATTACATCCAAGACTTGACCCTTTTCATGCCACAAGTGATGATCCTAAATTGATAGCTATGTCTTACAAAACAGTTGCAGTGAAGTATGTAGCTTTACTAAAAAGCTTATTTCTTTTCATTATTAAATAATACATTAAAAGGGTTTTAATTGTGCCTCCATTTTTTTATCACTTCATTTTGCAACAACACTGTGATGCTTTGTTATATGTGATAAACATTTAAAAATTTGGGAAAGGTAATAAATTTAATAAATAGGGATGTCTTTGAATATCAGTTTATTGATAGATATTAAAAAATATTCAGCATTCATTAAGTCAATATTGATTCACAATTTGGGATATCAATAAATTTAATTATACTGCTCTACTTATATTAATACAAATTGTTCCATCAATGTCTGACAGTCCTAAATAATAGTATAAAGACTTCAAATAATATTTCACATTAACAAAAGTTAACAATCTGATCAGATATTACTTATATTTAAAAGTTAAAGAATTTGGAATTTAATACTAATGATGACCAAATTTATTTAAAAAGATCATTTTATTTTAAAAAAGAAACCTTAATTTTTATTTATTTTTAAAACAAACTTGTAGCCTGATGGAGGAATTGACAGAAGTGAAAGAAGAAAATTTTAAACTGAATGCATCTGTATCACATACAAATGAGTTGAATTCAAAAATTGAGAAAAAATTTAGAAAAATTAATTTACAAAAAAAAGATTTGAAAAGGACATGTAGTAGAGAAAATTATTGGCGCGAAAAGTATAGAAAGCTGGAACAATCTGAAAATGACTTAAAGTATACAGAAAAAGATGTTACTAGATTCCTTGATGAAATTACTAAGCTTAAGACATTACATGAAGAAAACAATGAAAGAATTAGGCATTTAAATGAAAATATTGATTCATTAAAACTTCAAAATGAAAATCTCTCCAAAATTCAACAAGGATTATTTTATGATGAACATACAAGAACATATGTACCAGAAATGCATATATGTGTTTATAGCCTATTGAATAGTCATGTCACTACAGAAAATGTAAGTAAAGTTATAGAAAGTGTATTAAAATTAGTGAACATTTTTCCAAATAAACTTCCTAGTCCAAGCACAATTAATAATTGGAACATTGAAAGAGGAATTTTGGTAAAGAAACAATTGTCAAGTGTATGTGAAGAACAAAATACAACTTTACACTCAGACGAAACATCAAAATATGGAAGTAGGTGGGGGGCTTTTGCCACAAGAGATAATAGTGGCAATTATAAATTGTTAGGATTAAGAAATATGGCAACAAAATCAAGTCAAGACACATTAGATACTTTCAAAGAAATCTTAACAGATATTAATATAGCAAGTGAAGATGAAAGTCAAGGTGGCAAGAAAATTTTAACAAATATAAAAAACACACAATGAGTGACAGAGCAGCTTCTGAAATGAAATTTAATGAATTATTAGAAAACTACAGAAAAGAGGTTTTACCAGATATATATGAAAATTACAATGAACTGAATGAAGAGTCAAGAGAAGCAATTGATAGGATGAATAACTTTTTTTGTGGACTCCATTCTTTAGTAAATATGGCTGAAACATGTGAAAAAACATTAAATGAAGTAGAAATTTTGCATTTTGATAATAAAATTCCTATCCAAAATCCAACTTTTTTAAAATCTGGTCAGTCTGGAACTACTAGGCTAATTTTAACTGCATGTAAATCTTTTGCTAGAAGAGGAGATGAAAAAAATGGCTGCTATGGAAATTTTAAAACATATATTAACTCATTCTTAAAAGAAAATAATATGCAAAGTGTACCTCTTCAACCATTAAGAGGAAATAGATTTAACATCTTATTCACTAATGCTGGACATGTATACTTTTTACAAAACGAAATGAAAGATTTTTTGTTGAAAACACCTAAGTCAAATGCTCTGCTTTCTTCTGTTTTGTTTGATTTGAAAGAGCCATTCTTTTTGGCTGGATGTAAAGCTCTAGGTTTGATATCAAAAATTATCACTACACCTCTTTGGCATGTTATCGAATCGAAAGAAATTACAATGTCTCAAATGAATAAAAGATATCTGACTTTGAAAACATTTTTGCAAGACTGCAGTTTGAATTTAGATGATTTTATAAAAGGAAATATAACACTTTTTGAAGATGTCAATGTGAAAAAAGACAAAGTGTATGAAAGTTTAGTTAAAGAAAGTGAGATAGATGGGCATGTTGAAACTATTCTTTTAGTTATCTTACCTGCATTATTAAAATTAATCACAAAACAGTATAAGGATCATTTACCAGGTGGAATTCATGAGAACTTAAATGAAAGAGAAGTAAGCAGTGTTGATAAACATAATAAATTTCCGGAAAGAGTTTTTTCATATTTAGACCACATATTATCTTACAAACCAAACATAAAAACTTTAGCACTTGAGTCACATATAACTTTTTCTCTAAATAAAACAAATGAATGGTTGAAAGAGCAAGATAACATAAATGATATTATAAAACAGTGTAGAAGAGAGGTCAATTTGGAAAGGCAAAGGTTTAAGGAGAGGGAAATGATACTGGAAAAAAGGAGGATTGAAAAACAGAGAGAAGAATTTAGGAAAAAAGATGAACTAGAAAGAAAAAGGGTAGAAAAACTTGAAAAAATCACAAATGATATGATGTTTTATGGCCTATGGCAAAGTGAAGAAAGAGTTGAAGCAGAATTAAGAAAAATAGAGACTAGAAAAGGCAAAGAAGAAGCTCTGAAGGTCCAATTACGGTTCAGAAAAGATGTTTTCAATCAGTTGGCTGATTCAAATGTTTTTAATTTTAGTAAGGTTGTAGAAGGAAGAAGACATCTGTTAACTGTTACAGAATTAAAAAATAATGTTTTGAGCTTAATTAACAAAGCAAATGAAGTCCCTGCCCTAACAAATGCTCATTTTTTAGTTGGGAAAAACATTAAGCATAGGTTTTTAATTGAGATTCATGGTGAAAAGGAGGAAAAGTGGTTCAAAGGATATGTGATATCACAGGTAGCAATATATTATAAAATATCTATGTTCTGTTTTATTAGAGTTTTTTTTATACAAAATGTTAAATTACATAATTATGATTCTTTCTTAAACTTTATAAACATTTGTGTATTTGCAGGTTCCTGGTTTTGATGAGTGGTTCAATGTAAAGTATGCAGAGGAAAATGATATATACACATGTAAGCTGGCAGAGGAGTTTAATACAGGAGATGTAGAAGTAATTGAGTAAGTAATCCAATTCTGAAAGGATTGTTTTATTCACAACAGGAAAATTGTAGCTGCTAAATCAGTAGTTAGCATGTCTTTTGACTGTAAATTATTAAATCATCAGTAAATATATGCTTAATATCTTCAAATATGACTGCTTTAATGATAGTAACAATAAATTTGCAAGTGTTTCACAATGTTAACATTTTTTCTCAGATATTGAAAAAAAAATTAAAGTTATATTTTACATATTTATAATTTTGTAGAAATTTGATTAGTTGAGAAGTGTATATCCTCATAAGGTGAAACCAATTTTTATATTGTTTCAGGAGTCAGATGGCTTGCTGCAATTGTCTGTTAACTGAAAGTAGTTTTACAAGTGAACAATAAAAGAGATCAGAACTGTAAGAAGTAATGTTTGTTTTGAGTTACAATGTGTTAGCATTTTGTAACATATACATTGTATATGTTATGAAAAAGTAATGAATTACAACAATCAAAAAAGGATATAACTGAGGAGTTACCTGCCCTTCTTAAATACATATAAATTCTGACAATGAACTCCATTATTATAACCAATATTAACCTTTGACCTATAAGGTCAATTAACCACACAATGGTTTGTTATCTTATTTGTTGCAATTTGGTCACCTAGGATATACATAATTGTAAAAGCCCTTTGCAAAGACATTTAATTAATTTAATGACTACTACATGTGTATCATTGTTCATAAGTTAACAATAACAGAATTATGTTTTTACATGTTTGACCTTTGACCTTATCATATATCCCATTACTTTTGTAATTAATGCTTGTGGTTTTACACATTCATTTGCCCTGCAATGTAAGCTTTGTTTGCAAAACACTACACTAAGTGATGTTAAGTTAGTGTAAAATGTTTCATGAAAATAACTCATATACCATGACTTTTGACCTTTGACCTTCAATATTAAATGACATTATAATTGTCATTCAACCTTTCAGCCATCACATTTTCTTGTAAGACAACATAAAAGTACAAGGTAATTTGATATTTATCGATGTAATCTTATAACTAGAGCATATAAAAAAACATATTGAAAAATCATAAAACCATCTATTGTTTATATTCACCGCAAAGTGGTCATAATGCATCTGTTTTTAAACTGAAGAATCCGGACATCCAAAAAGTATGAATATATTAAACTCTGTAAGTATAGCTGTAGTGGAAAATAAGTAAAAAGTTTAAATTTCAGTTAAATTATAACTGTATGAAACTTAGACAAAAAATGGCAGAAAAATATGAAAATCTGAAAATTTCAAGGGGAGATAACTCTTGATTTTTTCGATCAAATTTGAAAACAGACCATATCTTTAAGTTTGTATTGAAATTATCTTTCCAATGATATATAACACTTATTACTCCAATTTATTTCAAATTTTGGCTTGTGGTACCTAATGATAAACAGCTAATATCAAATCTAAAAATTATTTTAAATTTTATAAAAACTGATAAATAGACTAATATTGATTAGACTAAACACCTGTCACAATTTTTTTCACTTTGTTTACATATTCGTTACATGTGACATGATTTTTATGCAAGCAGAAAAATCTGAAGTCTATTGTTTACATTTGCTTATTTACCGATGAAAATCTTTACTTCCGGTTTCGTTTTTAACCTTTCGCAAGGGAGGTGACATTTAATAATGGGGTTAAATGCGCAGTTATGCGATCGCTTGGAATTGGTAAAAAATATACACCATTAGGAAGAGAAATGGTTGAATTTGTTAGAAAATCATTGTCCTAGAAAACGACATCCGAAATAAACTAGATAAAAAATAATGATTGAATGTCATACTATTTATATTTTATGAAAATCAAATGTTTTTAAACGAAATGTCAAGGGACTGGGGAACCAGTTGGGAAAAACAGATAGCCCGATAACTATTTTTAACTTCATCCGGGTCAAAAAAGCGTTCTGCCTCAGTAACGCCCGGATGACAACATTAATGGGTGACGTAATATTTCAAAATAGGCGGAATTTTTCACCGGATATCGGATGGCACAAGGATTGAAACAAATTTATTTTTTATAATAAATATCTGTTTTCATATTAAATTAACACACGGGGTAAATAGAGAAATGAAATTTGCATCAAAATAGAAGAAAGCATACCTGTGTTATGCTTTATCCTTTACAAAATCGTCGTCGAAAATGACCGTGTTTACCCGTTGTACAGAATAGCGACTAATATATTTACGAATACCGTTGTGGTCGCTACAGAGATTAGATCCTGAGGTTTATAAGATAGTAGGCTCATTCCGTATTTGTAACAGATTTCCGTATTTAAAACGAAAGCAAAAAATATTTCAACAACGAAAAAAGAAAGATCTAGTATAAATCTATCTATTTTTTACCCTTTGAAAGGCGTCTTTATTGTCACAAATGGCATACTTGTGTATAAGGGACGTACCCAGATAGCAGACAGTAGTTGGCCCAACGTTGGGCCAATTACATTTGCTTTGTTGGCCCAACACATAATGCCAACGTTGGCCCAATGTCAATTTGCTAATTGGGGCAACGTTGGGCCAACGGTTGGTATATGGGTTGGCCCAACGACTGCTTTCCTACTCTTATCGTTGGCCCTCCATTGGCCCCAATGACTGGTTTTCCTTCCTATCGTTGGCCCTCTGTTGGCCGCAACAACTGGTTTCCCTTCTTCTTGTTGGCCCCCCGTGGCCCACTGACTGTTTTCCTACAATAAACATTGGCCCTTCGTTGGCCCAATGCCTTGTTTTCATAAAAACAGAACAAAATATTATACTAATTACTACAATTTATTACTAAATGTTGATCACATATCATTTTCATTTTCTTCTCTTTGTTGTTGCAACTTTTTTTAGTCAATCTCTTCCTCCGCCCCCGCCTTCCCTATCCTTGGCATATCTTAGGCACTCCTTCATTGTCTTCTCGATTTCATTATTAGTAGACCCCTGTTCTTCTTCCTCTTACAGCATCTGAAATTTATACAGTTTACTAATTTTATTTAAATATACACTACTTATTATAAATTTACTAGTAAAAAAAGCACATAAATCTGTCAAAATGCAAATAGAGCTAAGGGGATAAGACTTTGATAGTAAAGAAATATTTTAAATTACAAAGTCAATAGATTTAATATTAACAGAGATATTTGACATAATTAAAAATTTTAACCTAAAATTTTTAAGTTAAAAAGAGGCATAATTCTGTCAAAATGCAAACAGAGTTATGATGATCATTTACAACACAAGAGTCACATCTTACACCCACGGTGTAAAATAATTTTCTACCACCGGTGAAATCACCTTTGAAAAAGTAAAAATACAAACCTAATATGACTTTTTTAAGTCTAAGTTTTTCGAATGGTTTTTTCGAGCCTTTTCCAACCCAGTTGTATTCTAGGGCAACTTCCTGAGACAAAGTGTGAGACATAACATGGCGAACAATTCTCTCCCAATTAGACATAAATTTGCTGTCTGAAATGAAATAAAAACAATTTTTGCAGTCGGGTAAAGTAATTTGTGTTTAAGTTACACTTCAAATTAAATTTACACAAAGTTTCGTATACACTCTACTGCAATGAGTGGTGTAACTGCTAAAAAGTCTAGTCTATTTGCAAATAACTCATAATCAATCATAATTACCTATTTATACTCAGAACAGATTGTATGAGCTTAACACTGCAGTGCTAATTGTAGCTTGTCAGTTTTTACTAACTTGCAATTTTTTGCAGTTATCACAATAAATTCAGATGTAAAACTATAAACATATCATATTTTAAGCTGATAAACACTGATAGAATTAAATGGTTTTAATTTCATTACAAAAATCAAATTCATTCTGGCTTGTTTACCTGAAAACATCAAAGTATTTTCCTTTACCAATCCGCCATTTTGTATTAATCACATGACCTGGTCACGTGGATAGTATAACAGGTTTTAAAACACTAATTCCGTGCAGGTTTAAATACATTACTATATTAGAAGGGTTTATTTAAAAGATTAAAGTAAAAAACTCTAGATCTACTTACATTTTTCAGTGTTGAGAAATTGCAGTCTAATACAAATCTATTTAGATCTATCTGTAAACACTTCCACGCAGCTTCGAAATCAAGCGAGGGAAAGGATGGGTAGTGCCAAAATGATCCTATTTCCATTCATTGATAACATAACTAGAGGTTAATTAGAGTTCAGAGTGGAAGATTCCGGAGGTTTATTATGGTTATTCCAGCACATGTATAATTGCTTTAGATTATACATCAGATCTTCAAGATTTCTATAGATCTATTGATACATATCCCCTACTACTGCATAGCCTGGGCTTTGGTCATTTCTAGACTCAAAAAGTAATTATTTCTTACATTTCTCATTTAATTTATACGAGTATTTCTTGAATGTGACAATATCAAACATGGCTTCAAAAAACATTATAAACTTTAGTCTTTACTCATTGTAGTGTACTGTTTATATACAGTAAAATATCTACATGCATATCTGTCTTTAAAAAAATAAATTTTGGGTCAGGTGCAGTAATTAATATATTTGACGAAAATGTATCGTTGGTCAAACGTTGGCCCAACATCTGTTTTAAAGTACATATTTATCGTTATTGGGCCAATGCAGAAATGTCGCTGGCGTTAACTTATGGTTGGTTCGACGTTGGGCCAACAACTGCATTTATAGTACATGTTAATTAGAGTTGGGCCAACCATGGCCCAACAACGATTTTCCTATGACGATTTTCCGTGGTTGGCCCAACCACTGCATGTTTACAGGGTAACTCGTATAACGCATTTCACCAATACAGCTCTTAGCCCGTATCCGTTTTACGGATTTTTTGGACCCACAAAATTGCTTTAAAATACGTCTTTAATCAATAAATAGGAAGACTGCTTGTCCGTTTCAACTGTATTTAAGTTAACAATTTTGATTACTTTCTTTTTGTTGCCACTACAGCAGATCATTATCAAATAAAAGTTTTACACTATAAGAGCAAGTCTGGGATAAAATAACGGTACAGTATATTTAAGAAATAATATATCCCAAACTGTGATTTTATCGCTCAATAAAATCACTGGCGAGGAATTATATCACGCGGGCGTAGCTCGAGTGATATAATGGTGCGCATCCTTATTTATTTATGTATTTTCAGCGCGTCACATTTTAAGTGGTTACGTCACATGTAAAATGAATACGTCACATGTCTAAATATCGCACGTCATACAGTAATTTTATTGCTGAATATTATACCTCATTTGCATACGCCCTTCTATATTTAATATGACGTCACCCGGTCCATAAACCGCTTAAAGACCGGGGGCGGTCCATAATTCTTATATGGACTGGAATACGTCATAGTTTAAAAATCTTAAAGTTCGTTTTCTGCCTGTTTAATTTGATTTTTAAAAATTGAATAATAAAAGAAGAGCGTGATTTTTTTTTTGCTGTATCGCTTTAAAATTATAATAATAATTCCGACTAGGGTTTGAAATATTTCACACACTGAACAAATAAATTATTATTTGAAAGTAAATTATAATAAAAATGTCAGCAACAAAAGGGATGAAATGATTTAGATTCGGTATAATATAACAAATAAAACATGGCCTTTCGGGCAAAATGCAAGTTTACGGACTGGTTTGTCAGACCTCGGAAGGTATATGTCCCTCAGCTGCGCTTCGGGCCATATACCTTCCTCAGTCTGACCAATCAGTCCGTAAACTTGCATATTGCCCTCAAGGCCATGTTTTATTTGTTAAATAATACACACTTTCGGTTCTTCTTTGTTCAATAGGGAAAAATGCGGGTTGTGTTAGAGTAAAATACAATGTACATAAATTTACTACATTAATTAATGTAAGTTTTATCCTGTTTACAATATCAAAAGAAAAGACGAATAAAACAACAAACTATTCTACTTAAAGAAGTTACTAAACACTGATGAAATGAAAAGTGTCTTTCAAATAGATTCTAGAATTTTGAAAGACACTGCGATGACTAGGTTATTTAAAGCTAACTTGGCGTAAAATGTTGAAAAAAGGGGGAAAAAAATGTGACAAAACTTCGCATATAGAAGTTACCCTTGATGAAAGAAAGACATAAGTTTTCGTTGAGTTCGTTTAGTTAATAAAAAATATAATATTTCAAATTGCATTTCAATTGTTTAGTAAACGGATATTGTAAACTAGAGGATTTGTGGCATTTTATGGATGAATAGCGACCTAATGATTTTATCAGATAATGTCAGTTCTTACACAAAATATTAATTAATACATTTTTTTCAGTTTAAAGATCCTGTATGTTGTGATCAAAAGATATTACCGAATTTAGCATTTCATGTAAATAAAGGGAGGTAATAAAAATCTCAAATTTTACAATAAGAAATGAATGCATATATTTTAATGATTACATATAATATGCACAAATATTTGCAGTACATATTTTACACATTCATCGATGTTTTAAAATTGTTTATATATATACTGGTATATATATATACAAAACAAAAAATTTAGATCTACATTATAATTTCGTTAACCTCATTATATATATATTTAGTTGGTATTGATAAAGAACTTTGACGCTCATAGCACTTTCACTGTTTTTAGAAATCTTTATCTATAGGTCCTCTGCTGTGTTGTCGTTAATCGGATACCGTATTCATGAGTATGTATGTACACAGCACAGTTTCTATAGCCAGATCAATGACGTCAGACATATTACGTCATATTCTCAATGGATGCGCCCATAGCAAAAAGTTAACACCGGCAATCAATATGTTTATATTAGAAAAAACAGGCTTTAAGTTTATAATCTTTATTTTTTACATTCAAAACATTTTATGTCAAAATGTGAACAATAAATACTTCTTGCAAGAAGGGAGCTTGGGTCACTGCGGACAGAACATCGTGAATAAAGCAAGTGTTATTGTTCGATCCCATGTCGGTGCAGGTCTATTTGGTGGTTTTTAAATACCTACCAGGCTGGTCAGATCACAATGTGCTGTCACGTTTCAAGCGGAAAACGGTAAATTAAATGACGCGACTAACTTATTTGTAATAATATTGTTGTTGATTCAATTAAACTGTCAGTATCTAGTTTTACAGAAGTTGTTTTGCGTAGATTTTATGTTTCAGGGAGTGGTGGCGGGGGTGCAGGTTGGGGATTTGGGCGGTTGAGGATCACTAAAAACCGTCAGTAGAATTGTCACTATACCTTTAATTTAGTGCTAGGCATTTTTTGAACATATGTGGGTAAAACTATTAATGTGTTAGGGACTGTGATCCAATATTTGTCTGTGGTAGTGATACTAGGTTAATTTAAAAAAGGGCATAGATTCTCTACTTTTATAAAAAATATTTTCTTTTTCACCAAAGTTAGTTAGTTTAGTTTTATTTACAGTAGGGGGAAAATGGTTGTAATTATGCAGAGATCTGCCGAGGACGCGATTTTGCGCCATTGGCGCTAAAAAAATGAGAATGGCGCAGGAAAATCGGCAGCAAAGGGCCATGGGCGCATCTAAAATCTGTGCCAGACTTATAAGAAAACAAAACTGTCTGCTGGGTTATTTTAGTCATCCAGTCAAAACTGGCTACCTAACAGCAACATGTTACCCATGCTCCTGTAAAATTACGCATATTTCTTGAGTTTATCCATTCCCCTATACTTTTGTCCATGTTATCTACTTACCGCATTTCTTCTCATAATCCCTTTCCCACACAGATACTACTCATTTCTACTACCGTAAATTTAATCCAATAAAACAAACAAACAAATTATACAACTACTTAATATTTAAAATGATTATCGGTAACTGAAAAAAAAAAGTGTTGCCTATTTTAAGAAATGCCTGTAAGTTACAGTATAATCTGACCCAGGTGTTTCAACTTGATCAACCCTAAGGTCACTCAAGTTCACGCAAGTTTTGGCTGATGAAGTGTAAAAAAAGATGTATATTTCGTCATCAGAATGTTTGACAGGGTGCATTAAACAATCAGAGAAACATTGTGCATGACTTTTTTTCATGATCAAAAGGTCTGCGGCAAAATGTCTTTGATGTATGCTGTCTACACAGAGGCATACAAGGGCAATAAAATTCATCAATTATATACAGTGGTAAGGGACATTTGGTGCAAAGTAGGAACAATTAAATGGATAATGCACAATATTAAGACAATTACAAGTAAGAACCAGCAATTATGTGAATAAATTTGCATATCAAATTTTGAGCAGCCATTTAAAAAATATTTTCATTTTTGCCTGCAATTAATATTAGTTAGAAAGTTAACATGTAGGCATAATTTTTAATTATTGGTAAAGTACTGAATTATAAGTGAACCACTTGTCATAAAATATGATTTAAGTTTTATTACCGGGGAAATTCAATTATCTACAAAACTTTTTAACAGTTATTTTGGTCAATGTTTACTTATTTTCCCAAGGCCCATACTTTGCGTAAAAATGGCCCATCATTTTCAGACCAAGTGGGCCCAGGGCCCAGTACTTTCAAATTCTTGGGCAGATCTCTGTAATTATGTATTTTTATTTCTATGGGACCCCATTGGAAATAAGCTTTAAGCTTTAATGGGCTATCCAGCGGTACATCAAATACAAATGAATGTAACATTTTCATGACTCTGTCATTTGTCAGGGCTGATGATAGTTTCATGATTGAAAATAGCCAAAGCCCATATCAAATCAACACTTCTTCACCCAGTTAGGACAATTCGCTATATAACCTACCAAAAGACTTATATATAGACCCAGTTAATGGAAAATGACCTTCGGTGATGAAGCGGAAATATCTCAATGTATCGCAATATATTTTTGCAAAGGGCGAAGAAATCAGAAAATTAGTCCGCAAGGGGGTCCTTGTGATTCGTCGCACAACTTAGCTTGAAAACTGCTCTAAGAGAGATATGCCAGTGACTGTCATGCATTGCAAGAAATTCATTTAATAATAATGATCCAAAAGGTCATAAACGCCATTTCACTAAGAAAATGAGAAATATAAAATCGGAACCTGTTTGGGATAGGAATCCCAACAGAAATGCCTTCCAAAAACGTTGCTCATTGAAATTGTCAAATGAAATCGCAAATTGGAGAACTTGTTGCCTGATGTACGTGAGTTAAAAATACGAAGAATTCAAGATGAGACAAGTGATTTCTTCTCTTGAAAGTTTGAACGCCACCAATCAACTGAAAATCAATGCGCACGAGCAAGAAATTTCCAATCTTAAAGGAGTCCCTAAGAAAATCTATGATTCCTGAAAATCAAAAGGCGGGGCGGAGATATGTTTTCCAAAAAACAAGTAAATTTGAAAGTAACATTAAACAAAGTACTTCTCCTGCGGTTACAGGCAAAACGAGAAACACGCATGTGATGAAGAAAAGCAAACAAACAAAAGCGTGAATAAAAATGGGTAACAAAGCAAAACACAATGAACACCAAATACAAAATATTCATGAAACAGTTAAAATACCAAGTACTGAATCTGTGGCAGACAAAATCTTTGGAACATAACAAATAATTGTGCAAACAACCAAACCTCGACTAAAAGTGATGAACAAAACCGCATTGAAACAATAATATCATATAGGAAAGACGTCCCTAAATCAATAAATGAAAATACACAAATCAAAGACCATATACCTAAGAATGCATGGAATATTTCCCCCAAGGCCTGGCGGCTAGAAAAAGAAAATGATGTTTTACTAGACAAATATGATATAGACATTGCTGTTATAACAGAGCATAAACTGAAAATATGTCATAATAATTTTTTGAATTCTTTGCATGCAAATTACTTGTCCTGTATTACATGTTCAAATGATGTTATTGAAAAATATCGATGTGGTAAAGGGGGTGCGGCAATACTTTATAAGAAAGAATTAGCTTTCTCAATAAAACATATTGAGGGCAATTAACCATGACCGTATAACCGGTATCGAAATTATACGGAATAAACGCACTCCCCATATATATTTTTGCTGTTTACATGCCTTCAGTTTAACTATGAATATGAAGATTATACCAATTGTATTGATGCCTTGCACAGTTTGTACTTTTTTCGTTTAATCAGTCAGATATAGTAGTCTTGTCTGGCGATTTGAACATTGATTTGACTATAGAGTGTGTTAAATGAACGCCAAAGAGCGTTTTCACGCTTTCTAAATGAAAATGGTGCCATGCCAGCAGAAACTACAGGTTGTACATATACATTTTCGCCCAGCTCAAACTACATTAGATTATATTGTCATAAGCAAGCAGCAACAAGATATTCTTTCTTTCGAACTGTGTCTTTGATGATGAAATATGTCTTGTATCTGATCATTTGCCCGATAATTATCAGTTTTTACCTTTCCTGTAGACACATATTCCTTACCGTATAACCAGAATGTACAGCTGGCACAAATAGACACTGAATATAACATATCTATGTATCAAGAAAACTTGTCTTATTACTAAGGCACGATTGATGTACAAACACTTAAACATTTTACTTCTCCATCGGAGGCCATTGATTGCTTGTATAATCATATTGTAACCTCAATTAAAATCTTGCGGCCTCGGAAACGCTGCCATTGTCAAAATTTAATAGTCATTCAAAACCTTATTGGACAAAAGAGGTAAAAGACGCGCATTTTTTCAAAGAGAAAAACGCAAGCAATGGATGGCCGCCGGGAGACCTCGCGATGCTTCAAATTGTTTCTACAGGTCATATAAAAGATGCTAAACTTGAATTTAGGAAATGCGCAAAAAAAAAAAAGCTATCTTCGGATTGTGAAACAAAGTATTACGATGAAATTGAAATAACGCAGCAGAATGTGATATTCGATTATTCTGGCAACTTTTGTAAAAAGAAAGAAAAATAGGCGTACAGGCTTGATAACTGAAATTTCCTTAGACGGAAATTCATTCAGAGACCCATATGAAATTTCAAATGCATTTAAAAATCATTATGCCAGAGTATTTTGCCCGAAAGACAATGTGGATTTTGATCATTCCCAATATGAAAAACTATAAATAATCGTATTTTGCAAAATTCCTATCAGAGCCTGAAAAAATCATACACTGTGTAGATATGTTTGACTAAAGAGATAGATATGTCTGAGTTATTAGAAAACTTGTTAAGTGTCTAAAAACAGCGAAAAGCACCGGGATTTGACGGCATTGTACATGAACATTTGATTAATGGTGCGTCACAAACTTCTTGAATACCTAAAATATCTTTTTGACGTTATAACTTTAAACATTCCTATGTCCCTACCCAATGTAAACTAGGAGTTATTATCCCTGTGCTTAAAGACGGAAAACCAAAATAACAATTACAAGCAGTTATCGCCCAATTACCCTGCTACCGGTAATTTACAAATTGTTTGAAAGCGTAGTCCATTTTAGGGCTAAAGAATTGCGGTCAAAAGTAGCGGCATACAGTTCCCAAAACATTCAACAAAAACGCCTATCAAGAACATCTAGGATCAATCACCGTGTCATTCAATCTCCAAGAAACAATTGCTCATTACATAGAACATTCAAGCCAAGTTTTTGCGCTTTTCTTGGATACTAGCGCCGCTTTCGATACAGTATGGCATAATGGTCTGTTTGCTAAGCTCTTAGATTTAGGGCGTCAATGGGGCACTTTGTTAGAACAATATCTGCCAGCTATTCAGACATAAAAAAGCTGTGTTTTAGTAAATGGTGTTAAAGGCGTACGTCAAGAAGGGGTATATTATCCACTTGGCTCTACCTCTTATATATCAATGACTTACTAAACATTCTACAACAAAGTTAATAACGGGTGCGTCATAGGTCAACTGCAGTGTGGTAACCCTACCCTCGCAGATGATCTCACCTTATTATGCCCTAATATGATGTCACTCAAATTGTGTACAGACATAGTAAAAAAACTATGCTTCACTTTGGAGATATCAGTTTAATGACTCAAAGTCAAAACTAATTGTATTTGGTGACTTCACATTCATTCCGACTATTCCATCAATTTTGGAACATCCTGTATAAAATCCACTAAAAAACTGCAAACATGTTGGTATTGAGCTCCATGACTCATTTCGCTGCTCTAATGCGGTTAATGCACGATGCAGAAAGGCAAATCATCCCTGTTTCTCGGTCCTTTGTCCATAGAAATCTGAAACCAGGGGAAGTAAATCCGATAGTCCTTTCAAGCCTGGTCGAAAAAGCCACAATCCCAGTCGCATTGTATGATTGCGCGAACTCTGGCATAACTTGACACAGAAGGATTCATTATTTATTGGAACGCTTCTTGCGACTTAGCAGCAAAATCTATCCAAAAATTACCAACTCGAACCCGCCACTGATATGGCCCTGGCACTGTTAGGCTGGGCGTTCTTTTTGAATCCCTGATAGATAAAAGAAAAACTGTGTTTTCTCCACAAACTATATGCCAAATGCCAAATGATTGCCTTACCAAGCGCATATTTGAATATGCGGTTTAAATATGTTTATGCTTAAAGGAGCTAAGAATCAACTAGGATTCATCCCCTGATATATGCAAGATACTGGTCAAATATGGGTTATTTAAGTATTTTTAACGACTATATCCAATTTTCAGAGTTCCCAACCAAATGGACTTGGAAAAACAATAATAAGAAAACAGTATTAATTCTTATCAAGATATTGACTGGGAAGCGAGAATCGAATCTGATCCAGAATCTGCAGATTTCGATCAATTCATATTGCAGTATCTCCCTCTAGGTTATACCTTTTAGCAGATACAAACAAATCTTATACGTTCATGTCCTCAACGTCATAAGGGATACTTACATTTGTCCAGTACAGGTAACGAGATCACTTGCCAAGTTTGTTCAATGGCAAGGCTGTGATATAAATAGGCATATTATATCCGACTGTCCAGCATTTAACGAAATTAGACGAACAATTTGTGGAGAATGTCTCCGAAACTTTGGACCATCAGTATTGCGACACATTGTGCTGTAATAAGCTCAGAACATTTTCTTAGGGTGCCTTATTGATCCAGACATTTTGAACATTCTTGGGTTAGATGCTAGCATGTCCCGGTGCTATATAAACCTAACATATAACTTTATTGTATTGTACAGAGGGCATATAAAGTATTTTGTTAAAACAAAGTAGCACTAAAATTATTGCCCTTCTTTAGTTACATATGACTATATATATCAGTTTTCTGTCTTCCTTATAGATATCTTTTATTTCGTTTCGTCAAGACATCTTATAAAGGAAATAAGAACAATTGATAAGTGTTTAATGTCACTCTAGTATATGTACAAATACTGAATACAATATGCTATGTCAGTCTGTTTTGCATTATCATTCTTAGGATCTTTTCTAAATTTCAATATTTAGATTAAAGTGTATTAAATTCACATCTGACGTTATTATATTACATGTAAAATCTCATAAAATTTGTATATAATGCATTTTTGTACTTATGTAAAACATGCATCCTGTCATGTAATTGAATAATAATATTGTTATATTTTGTATATGTATAAATTTGTAATATATGTTATAATCACTGAAAAGTGGAAATAAAGAGTATATAGGTGCTTAGACTTAGTACCTCTTATTATTATTCTTTATGACAAAAGTGTGCTCTTTTATGCTGTTTAATGATCTCATTTTATATAATGATTTATATGTTATCTCTTAACTGTATGAGTTTATTATTTGTATCATGTGCAATGTTCCTGAATGTATAAATAAATAAAAATAAATAACCGGTAAAAGGAGGCATTTCCAATCTATTCAAATAACGTATGTTTTTGTCTCAGTTAAGAAGCATAAACCATAAAGTTCACACCTGCATCAATAATCATCATTCTGCATTAAAGTACTCGACTGAGTTTTTTTTTTATTTTGACGTCGTGGCTGGACTCGAAATATTTTCCCGAGATTTGTGAACCATTTAAGCATCTAAACCAAAACAATGTGTGCAAATTATCAGATCATTTCCTCACATTTTCTCTAAAAAAGGAAGTTTGCTATGTTATAAATTCGTTATAAGTCTTCATGACAGGTTGTTTTCCTGACAGGTTGTACCACTGTATTAAACGGTTTTTTTAAATAAACCCCCTTGGGCTTGGGGCGGGCCGGTTTCTTTTTTTTCCAAACAACCGTTTTTTATATACCATATAAAAACCGTCAAAAATCTCCCAAGGGGCTTTTTAATTATATATTTTGGCCCTGCGGGTCAATTTATGAAGAAACCCTCATTTTTTTCTAAAAAGGAAAGGGAAATTGTTTCCCTTTTTATCATAAATTTTTTTTAAAATTTCCTGACAGGTTTTTTGGGGTTTTAATAGGGCGGTTTTTTTGGGAAATAAAAACCCAAGCTATCCCTTTTCCCCAAATTTTTAAGGGTGTTTTTTGGCTTTCCCCAAAATGATGAAAAAAAAAATAATGGTAAGTTAAACTTACTAGATTTTTACTTTGATTATTACACAGTAATAACTTATATCATCTGATAACGATTCTAATACAAAAGATATATGACATCTTAACAATTATAATCACAATTGAACAATAAAAATTTTTTTTCCAAATTATAAATCAAAGGCTTTCAACTTCCTTTTTTTCCCAAATTGGTTGTTTGTCGGATGTACCGATATCTGGAATATAACGTTAATCCGGGATATATTTTTAGTATAAAATTCGACGCTTATCTTTTCAATAATCGGTTTTAAAACGAATTTTAACCTGTATATCTCAACACGTTCAGTTACAAAGGATTGTTTTCACGTTGGGAAGTAAGATTTTTTCTCTCATTTATTACCTAATTTTTTTAGCCAAAACTAAACTAGCAAGTCAGTTCTTCGCCTTTATGTATTGGGGGGATCACTCAAAAGGGTCCTTTGGCCCCAAAAAGGTGCTTTTTCCCCCAAAAAAAGCAAAACTTCAAATTTTACAAAACCCCCTCTTAAAACCCAACCACAACTTTTCCCGGGCTTCTACCAACATAAAATTATGATATTAATTTGGGCCCCCAAAGCCCTTGGGGAAAGGTACCCGCTAATTTTTTAGTCCCGCCGTTGTAAATTCCCTTCTGGCCGCGAAACATGATGTTTTAAACCTCTATGTTGGGTGACAAGCAACGGGAATGGTGCGGGCATCCCCCTTGGTTTTAACCAAAAGATTTCCAAAGAAATTGTGGCCCTTTCCTCGGTGATTTTCCAAAAAATTTAAAAAACTCCACTCCGCTATTTTTCCAAAACCCCTCTAAAAAATTTTTGGATGGGGCCCATTGGGGGGACCCGTAAGGCATAGATAGTTCGAAAACCCCTGCCTAAACTGAATTTAAAAAAGGGTGAAGTACCCCCTATAAAAAGAAAATTTGGGGAAATTTTTTTAATTTATTTACATAAAAATCTTTGGGGCAAAATTTTTTTTTTCCTAGATCTATACGTAACAAACCGTTGAAAAACGTATTTCCCTTTAGTGAAATTTTTTCCAAATTAAATGCGAAGGGGGCCTTACCCCTTTTATTTTGGGGGAAAATTTAAACGTTTAAATTTTCCCAATTTGGGACGTAAAAAAAAACAGGTTTAAATTCCGGATTTTGGGGAAACAGCATGATTTTTAAAAGTTTTCAATTTGGGAAAAAGTACCCATTATTTGGGGTCTAATTTTTAAGCAGGGGGAAATCGGGTGGGACATGTAGTTAAAAATGTATGTAAATTTTATAATATAATGTTTCATATAGAAATCCTTTTTTAGAAAATTTTAAAAAACCATATATCAAAAAAACGTTGCCCTCTTTTTAAAATGGGTTTTAATTTTTTCTGTGGGTACTCCAAAGCCTCATAATATATAAAAACCCTTTTTTTTTGGGTTCCCTTGGGTTTGAAACCAGCCTGCACCCAAACCTTATCTCTCAACTGACCTCAAAATTTTTTTAGGAACCTTTGCAACTTTTTTTAATGGGAATGGCACGGTGTTGTGGAAAATTTATTTATTCCATTTATATTTACAGTAAAATCCCATTTTGTGGATGGGGAAATCAAATAAAAAAGTTTGCCGGGATTTCATACTTTTTTGTTTTAAAATGTTTTAAACCCCCTTTTTGGGACAGGTGCTTTTCGTTTTGGGCCCCCATGCCCCTGAACAAAAGAAAACAAAAAGGGTTTTTTTATTTAAGTGTTTTGAGCTTTCTTTAAGGGTTATATTTGATTTATTAAATCTAGATCTGACTTCTGTAATCAGTGTTTAACGAGACCCTTGTTAGCTGGACTATTTGAAAAAAGGGAGAGAAGTACGCACCCATGAAGTAGTGCGCGTCGACCTCACACTCTGGTTATTTTTTGCGTGCAAATTGGTATCGTGGAACTTTACAAACTTGTTCTCTGTAATTATCTAACATGATGGGCACAGATCCCATAACTCTGATTTACGATTTGACAAGAGTTTTGCCACTTTTCTTATGCCATGCACTGATTATAGTCAATCGCACTGTCTGACGGAAATCTCTTGCTTTTATTAACCTACATGTGTTAGCTAGCACTTTTCTAAGAAATTCCTGGCGTAGTAAATATTTAAACCAGCCTTGTTTGCACCTGGTAATGTCCCTTACCCGGAAAATCTCGGCTATTATCAATAATCTGAAGTTTGACGGAAAGGGCCGATAAGATGCGATTGAGTGTCCCGTTCAATAAGTCATAATTATAACAATATCATCCCTAAAAAATTTTTTCTGCCCCCTTTTCCCAGAACACGTTTTTGGGGCCCCCATCTAATTACGTTACCTGAATCTAGAAAGAAAATAACCAAGGGCCGTATGATTCAATGTAACTAATGAAGTAAAAATAGTGAAAGTTTTTTCATATTAGTTTCCTTTGTTTTCGAATTTAAATTTTAAAAAAATACATTCCGTTTATCGATATGTGATAAAAACAATTGGAAATACAGGCAAAAACATGCATAAAAGTAAACAAACAGAGACAGACGAACACATACACACACACAGGATAGTTTAACCCTTTACCACATATAATACGCGAAACAACGCCTTTCGACCCCCCCCCCCCTTTTTTTGGGCCCAAATATTGAAAAAAAAGTTCCCATTTGGGCCACAAACATAATTTTTCGTTTTTAGAAATGTTGCGTAAAAAAAATTTAGCACTTTTTCGGCGGGCCGCCCCCCCACCCAAAAAAATACTCAGGGGGTTGCCAGAAGGGGGGGTGCCCCCTTCTGTTAGGGGGGTTTGGGAAAGGGGGGGGAGTCCCCCTCATGCCAAAAAAATTTTTTGGGTTGTGAGGGCTAAAAATGACCCCAGGGGCGATCATAATGTAAGTTTAAAACCCAAAGCTGAAAAAGGCTTTTTACTCATCTCAATCCCTTGGGAGTTGCAGCACTTTTTTAAATAAATTTTTTTATGGAAAAATCGAGGCAAAAAAGTGATTTTTTTGGGAATTTTAGATGTCCCCCCCGTTGCCCCTGTAACAGGAAATTTAAAAACGAGCATGTCGTTCAAGGCGGGCCCGCAACAGTTGTGCCAAGGTTTGAAGTAAATTTAAGATTTTCATAGTTTCATAGCAGTTTTTAAAAATTTTAACAGGAGGCTTTTTTAGTGAAAAAAGGCCATTTTTCAAATATGCTCATGGGGGAAAGGGGTAAAAAAAAATATGTGTGAACCTGACGATGTTTGCTTTGTTTTTTCAGTCAAATTATTAATCAAATTTTTTCTGCTCCCGAAAATTCCCGTCTCAATTTGGCAAACTCCTGGCTACATCCACTTCACTGTGGAGCACGATCGCTTCTGTGGCGTCTCCGCTTTTTTCCCCCTGCGCATGACAAAGGGAATTGGCAAATGAAAAGTATTAATAAAAAAAAAACACGAAATCATCAAAAAGCCATCGGTTAAGATTTCCCAAAATAAAGGCTTATTATA